>NC_136109.1:1075176-1182968 GCF_965212315.1 Lampetra planeri | reverse complement strand
GGGTGGTGGGGTGGGTGGGAGGTGGGCGGGGGTGGGTGGGAGGTGGGTGGGAGGTGGGCGGGGGTGGGTGGGAGGTGGGTGGGAGGTGGGCGGGGGTGGGTGGGAGGTGGGTGGGAGGTGGGCGGGGGTGGTGGGGTGGGTGGGGTGGGTGGGAGGTGGGTGGGAGGTGGGCGGGGGTGGGTGGGAGGTGGGTGGGAGGTGGGCGGGGTTGGGTGGGAGGTGGGCGGGGGTGGTGGGGTGGGTGGGAGGTGGGCGGGGGTGGTGGGGTGGGTGGGAGGTGGGCGGGGGTGGGTGGGAGGTGGGTGGGAGGTGGGCGGGAGGTGGGCGGGGGTGGGTGGGAGGTGGGCGGGGGTGGTGGGGTGGGTGGGAGGTGGGCGGTGGGGTGGGTGGGTGGGAGGTGGGTGGGAGGTGGGCGGGGGTGGGTGGGAGGTGGGTGGGAGGTGGGCGGGAGGTGGGCGGGGGTGGTGGGGTGGGTGGGAGGTGGGTGGGAGGTGGGCGGGGGTGGGTGGGAGGTGGGCGGGAGGTGGGCGGGGGTGGTGGGGTGGGTGGGAGGTGGGCGGGGGTGGGTGGGAGGTGGGTGGGAGGTGGGCGGGGGTGGGTGGGAGGTGGGTGGGAGGTGGGCGGGGGTGGGTGGGAGGTGGGCGGGGGTGGTGGGGTGGGTGGGAGGTGGGTGGGAGGTGGGTGGGAGGTGGGTGGGAGGTGGGCGGGGGTGGTGGGGTGGGTGGGAGGTGGGCGGGGGGTGGGTGGGAGGTGGGTGGGAGGTGGGCGGGGGTGGTGGGGTGGGTGGGAGGTGGGTGGGAGGTGGGTGGGAGGTGGGTGGGAGGTGGGTGGGAGGTGGGCGGGGGTGGTGGGGTGGGTGGGAGGTGGGCGGGGGTGGGTGGGAGGTGGGTGGGAGGTGGGCGGGGGTGGTGGGGTGGGTGGGAGGTGGGTGGGAGGTGGGTGGGAGGTGGGTGGGAGGTGGGTGGGAGGTGGGTGGGAGGTGGGCGGGGGTGGGTGGGAGGTGGGTGGGGGGTGGGCGGGGGTGGGTGGGAGGTGGGTGGGAGGTGGGCGGGGGTGGTGGGGTGGGTGGGAGGTGGGTGGGAGGTGGGTGGGAGGTGGGTGGGAGGTGGGTGGGAGGTGGGCGGGGGTGGTGGGGTGGGTGGGAGGTGGGCGGGGGTGGGTGGGAGGTGGGTGGGAGGTGGGCGGGAGGTGGGCGGGGGGTGGTGGGGTGGGTGGGAGGTGGGCGGGGGTGGTGGGGTGGGTGGGAGGTGGGTGGGAGGTGGGCGGGGGTGGTGGGGTGGGTGGGAGGTGGGTGGGAGGTGGGTGGGAGGTGGGTGGGAGGTGGGCGGGGGTGGTGGGGTGGGTGGGAGGTGGGCGGGGGTGGTGGGGTGGGTGGGAGGTGGGTGGGAGGTGGGCGGGGGTGGGTGGGAGGTGGGTGGGAGGTGGGCGGGGGTGGTGGGGTGGGTGGGAGGTGGGCGGGGGTGGGTGGGAGGTGGGTGGGAGGTGGGCGGGGGTGGTGGGGTGGGTGGGAGGTGGGCGGGGGGTGGGTGGGAGGTGGGTGGGAGGTGGGCGGGGGTGGTGGGGTGGGTGGGAGGTGGGTGGGAGGTGGGTGGGAGGTGGGTGGGAGGTGGGTGGGAGGTGGGCGGGGGTGGTGGGGTGGGTGGGAGGTGGGCGGGAGGTGGGCGGGGGTGGGTGGGAGGTGGGTGGGAGGTGGGCGGGGTTGGGTGGGAGGTGGGCGGGGGTGGGTGGGAGGTGGGTGGGAGGTGGGCGGGGGGTGGGTGGGAGGTGGGTGGGAGGTGGGCGGGGGTGGTGGGGTGGGTGGGAGGTGGGTGGGAGGTGGGTGGGAGGTGGGTGGGAGGTGGGTGGGAGGTGGGCGGGGGTGGTGGGGTGGGTGGGAGGTGGGCGGGGGTGGGTGGGAGGTGGGTGGGAGGTGGGCGGGGGTGGTGGGGTGGGTGGGAGGTGGGCGGGGGTGGGTGGGAGGTGGGTGGGAGGTGGGCGGGGGTGGGTGGGAGGTGGGTGGGAGGTGGGCGGGAGGTGGGCGGGGGTGGTGGGGTGGGTGGGAGGTGGGCGGGGGTGGTGGGGTGGGTGGGAGGTGGGTGGGAGGTGGGCGGGGGTGGTGGGGTGGGTGGGAGGTGGGTGGGAGGTGGGTGGGAGGTGGGTGGGAGGTGGGCGGGGGTGGTGGGGTGGGTGGGAGGTGGGCGGGGGTGGTGGGGTGGGTGGGAGGTGGGTGGGAGGTGGGCGGGGGTGGGTGGGAGGTGGGTGGGAGGTGGGCGGGGGTGGTGGGGTGGGTGGGAGGTGGGCGGGGGTGGGTGGGAGGTGGGTGGGAGGTGGGCGGGAGGTGGGCGGGGGTGGTGGGGTGGGTGGGAGGTGGGCGGGGGTGGTGGGGTGGGTGGGAGGTGGGCGGGGTTGGGTGGGAGGTGGGTGGGAGGTGGGTGGGAGGTGGGTGGGAGGTGGGCGGGGTTGGGTGGGAGGTGGGCGGGGGTGGTGGGGTGGGTGGGAGGTGGGCGGGGGTGGGTGGGAGGTGGGTGGGAGGTGGGCGGGGGTGGTGGGGTGGGTGGGAGGTGGGCGGGGGTGGGTGGGAGGTGGGTGGGAGGTGGGTGGGAGGTGGGTGGGAGGTGGGCGGGAGGTGGGCGGGGGTGGTGGGGTGGGAGGTGGGCGGGGGTGGGTGGGAGGTGGGTGGGAGGTGGGTGGGAGGTGGGCGGGAGGTGGGCGGGGGTGGTGGGGTGGGTGGGAGGTGGGCGGGGGTGGGTGGGAGGTGGGTGGGAGGTGGGTGGGAGGTGGGTGGGAGGTGGGGGGTAGGAGGGTGGTGGGGTGGGTGTGAGGTGGTGGGGTGGATGGGAGGGAGCGGGGGGGGGGCTAAGCTCACACCGAACTTTCTGAAGAATCAGCTAAGAGCTCAGTGGGATTTCCCTGGCAAGACACCACAGTAGTAGTGGAGCTGTATTTGTGTAAACATATTGTTTAAGTGAACGGTTTCCCCTCCCTATACTTTGCACTCGTATCGTGCATCTGTTGTTGTTGTGTCGTTGTTTGCAACGCCCTGACCCCGTGCCCCCCTACTTGGACCATCTGTGAGTAAAGAGCTTCACGGCTCATCGGATTCCCCCTCCAGCCGAAGAGCCTCACCTCGTTGCTGCAGTCGAAGAAAAGCACAAACTTGACGTTGGCCTTGCCCTCCATGTGACGCTGCCAGCCCTCCAGGTTGTCCTTGTTGCGCGGGAAACCGTCGACGAGGAACAGGCTCTTGCTCGGATCCTTCGCCATCGTCTCCTCCATCGCCTGGGGGAGGAGGGGGGGAGGAGGGGGGAGGAGGGGGAGGAGGAGGAGGGGGGAGGAGGGGGGAGGAGGAGGAGGGGGAGGAGGAGGGGGGAGGAGGAGGGGGCAGGAGGAGGGGGGAGGAGGAGGGGGGAGGAGGGGGGGGGAGGAGGGGGGGGGAGGAGGAGGGGGGAGGAGGAGGGGGGAGGAGGAGGGGGGAGGAGGGGGGAGGAGGGGGGAGGAGGAGGGGGGAGGAGGAGGGGGGAGGAGGGGGGGGGAGGAGGGGGGGGGAGGAGGAGGGGGGAGGAGGAGGGGGGAGGAGGAGGGGGGGAGGAGGAGGGGGGAGGAGGGGGGAGGAGGGGGGGGGGAGGGGGGAGGAGGGGGGGGGGAGGGGGGGGGAGGAGGGGGGAGGAGGGGGGAGGAGGGGGGAGGATGAGGGAGGAGGGGGGGAGGAGGGGGGAGGAGGAGGGGGGAGGAGGATGGGGGAGGAGGGGGAGGGTTGGGTTTCATCGTTGAGGCTGGGTCTCAGGAGGTTTACCAGAATCGCAATATTCTTGATTCTTTCGGTAAAGTCACGTAGAAAGGAAACAATTAAATAATAAAAATATCAAACGATAAAATGATCACGACGTTTCGATTGCAACACAAGCAATCATCATCAGGTGTCAAAACCACAGCAAGAACATTTGAAAAAAGTGGCTGGGTGGGGAAGGAGGGGCTGGGTGGGGAGGGTGGGGAGGGGCTGCGTGGGGAGGGGCTGGGTGGGGAGGGTGGGGAGGGGCTGGGTGGGGAGGGTGGGGCTGGGTGGGGAGGGGAGGGTGGGGAGGGTGGGGCGGGTGGGGAGGGTGGGGAGGGGCTGGGTGGGGAGGGAGGGGCTGGGTGGGGAGGGTGGGGAGGGGCTGGGTGGGGAGGGGTGGGGCTGGGTGGGGAGGGGCTGGTCACCCCGTGGTGCCCTTATAAAACTCAACGTTTAACCTACTCACACCGGCTTGTGCCCGCCCTCACATTCGGCCATAATTGCGGAATACACCACGCCGCCGTTGACCCTGCAGGCCATTGACCGAGCAACCCAACGTTCCTACCAGCTCCCTCCGCAGGAAAGTGTTTTTCAGAAGCCACCTGGCAGCCATGAATGATAGCTCAACAAAGTTGGCCGTGTCAGCGAAAACCAAAGCCAGCGCTTCGAAGAGTACGGGTCCGAGCCCTGGGCCTGTATGGGTGTCTCTCTCAAATGGTTGTTCATCATGGCCTTATCGGAGACACACGGAGCCAGCACCCACGGCAATGAGGCCACTCTGAGGCCATCGAAGGCCATCGAAGGCCGAGGGGGGGCACGGGTACACTACACAGGGACACGGGTCCGCAGGTACGTGGGGACGCGAGGCCTTGGGTACGTGATTACACGGGGAAGTGGGGATGCAGGGACATGGGTACACAGACACATGGGTACACAGATACGTGGGTACGCAGAGACACGGATATAGGTACATGGGTACACAGGTACGTGGGTACGCAGGGACACAGGGATATAGGTACATGGGTACACAGGTACGTGGGTACGCAGGGACACAGGGATATAGGTACATGGGTACACAGGTACGTGGGTACGCAGGGACACAGGGATGCAGGGACATGAGGACACAGGTTCCTGGGGCCGCGGGGAAGCGGGTGGACGGGTGCGAGGTACGTGCGCCGTACTTTCTTGAGCAGGGCGAGCGTGATCTCTACGGGCACGATGCTGCCCTCCCGAATGCACTTCTCGATGAGGGTGCCGAACTCGGAGCCCTTCCGCGACCTCTCTGCCCGCAGCAAGTCGCCCGCAGAGAGGTGTGTGTAGCCAAAGGTCTGCCAAGGGTTCAACAGCGCAGAGCAAAGCGCGCACCGCTTAGTCAGCTGTACAGGGGACGCGTCACGCGGTGCACAGGCCTGCGGAACACTTTCACGTGCGCACTTAGACGCACGCACGTTCACAGCGCACGGAGAGAGACGTGGAAACACACCGGGCGCACACAGACACACGGCAAAACAGACATGCAGAGGCACACGGCACAACACCCACGCACACACACACGCACATAGTCACAATGTAAATGTCGTGATAATCGAATGAGTCTTTAATTCTCAGGGCTGGCATTTTGAAGTCCAGAACCACCCAAACTGTGGCACTAACACACATCCCGACCTTAGCACCGATCCTGACACTAACACCGACTCTGACCAAAACACCGACCCTATAACACCGACCGTGAAATCCTAACTTTTGATGACATCCCACACAGCGTGTCCATTCCTGTTTCTGTGCGGTTCACTTGCACAGGACGCAAGAGTTCGAACCCGTCTGGTCACTTTGAAGTCATATCCACACACACACAAGGCACGCACGCACAATCACCGCCCTTGCCTGCAGCCACGGCGCACCCCGACTCTCGCTCCCTGCAAATAACCTCCCGACTCGCACAGCCAACGCCCACGACAAATTCACGTGGAAGGTTGCCCAATAGCGCCGGCTCGCGGCTCGCTAAGCCCGGGGTTCAGCCTGGTTAGTACCCGGATTGGGGGGGGGGGGAGACTGCCTGGCAATGAATCTATCGGTGCGGAGCTTTCGAGTGTTATCGCGGCCGATTCATCGGTGCTTCACGGTCGATCCGCACCGCGGTATTAACCAGGGCGGCCGCTGTGCCCGAACCGCGAAACTCCGTGCGTCGAGCGGTTAAACGCGCTGTTGCAAGAGTGGTGGGCAAGAGGAGTTCTTCTGGGATGTAGTTTTATAAAGTTTGTTTATTAGAGAGGCCGCAGTCTGCGGGATGTGTTTGCGTTAAGCCATCAGCAACGCCGGGAAGAATGTCCCAATCGTCACATTTCAGAACATATTTAGCATTTTTGTAAACGATTATGTCAGCCTTTGGCCCGTATGTAATTAAAACCGGATTTTCAAATTGAAGCGTGATAGTTTCAGCCTAGCTAACACAAACAAACAACCGAAAGAGATATTAAAGTTGGGATTACAGTAAATAAAGGCATCACCGTCTCTGAATGTCCCTTCCCTGGCAGTCAGGCAGTGGGAATGGTCAAGGTGCCCGTGGGAGTGCATGTGTGTGTGATGTGTGGTCCGTGGGAGTGCATGGGTGTGTGATGTGTGGGTGTGTGATGTGTGGGGGTGCAAGGGATTGTAAAGGTGTCCGTGGGAGTGCATGGGAGTGTGATGTGTGGTCCGTGGGAGTGCATGGCTGTGCACGTGTGTGAATGCGTGCGTGGGTGCGAGAGGGTGGGCACACGTGCCAGACTGTGGGTGTTTCGTGACGGTGGGTGCGAGGGGAGCGGTGGTGCAGCGGTTAGCGCGCTGCCCTACTAACCCGGCGACCCGAGTTCGATTCCCGCTCACGGCCAACACCGGTGACGATTGTTTGAACCCCCTAGATTGGACTCAGCCTCAAGGGAGTCTACCCCGGGACGACGAGGGGAAACCATCGACACCGGGGGAGACAAAGGCGGCCGGGCGTGGTGCCAGTCACCCACCCATCCTCGTGCACCGTGACGACCTTCAGAGGTGCTCGCCACTCGCTCCTCTAACAGCTCCTGCCCCACCCCAAGTCTCAGGGCGTACAGCGGGGATCTTTGTGTGCGAGTCATCAAGACCACACCACTGTCACACACACACACACCACACACACACACCCTGACACACACACACACAATACACACACACCACGTGTCACACACACACACCACACACACACACCACTGTCACACACAGCACGTATCACACACACACACACGACGTGTCACACACACACAACACACACCCTGACACACACACACGCCGTGTCACACACACACACCACTGTCACACACACACACACCCTGTCACACACACACACCACGTGTCACACACACACACCACACACACACACCACGTGTCACACACACTCACCACTGTCACACACACACACACGACGTGTCACACACACACACCACTGTCACACACACACACACCCTGTCACACACACACACCACGTGTCACACACACAGAGCCTGCACCAGATTCTTCACCCCCTCCTCCGCTCCCACCTCCATCGCCCTCCCACCTCCACCGCTCCCTCACCTCCACCACCACCTCCACCACCACCTCCACCACCACTCTCCCACCTCCACCACCTTCACCGCCACCTCCACCACCACCACTCTCCCACCTCCACCACCTCCACCGCTCCCTCACCTTCACCACCACCTCCACCACCACCACTCTCCCACCTCCACCACCTCCACCGCTCCCTCACCTCCACCACCACCTCCACCACCACCTCCACCACCACTCTCCCACCTCCACCGCCACCTCCACCACCACTCTCCCACCTCCACCGCTACCTCACCTTCACCACCTTCACCCTCCCTCACCACCACCACTACCTCCACTACCCCACTCTATCCTTATCCACCTCATCCACCCCCTCCTCCTCCTCCTCACCTCCACCGCTACCTCACCTTCACCACCACCTCCACCACCACCACCGCTCTCCCACCTCCACCACCTCCACCGCTCCCTCACCTCCACCACTCTCCCACCTCCACCGCTCCCTCACCTTCACCACCACCACACTCTATCCACCTCCACCTCATCCATCATCCACCCCCTCCTCCACCTCCTCCTCCACCTCCACCACCACCACCACCACTCTATCCACCTCATCCATCATCCACCACCACCTCCACCGCTCCCTCACCACCACCACCTCCACCACCGCACTCTATCCTTATCCACCTCCAACACCTCCTCCACCCCCCACCTCCACCACCCCCTCCACCCCCTCCTCACCTCCACGATCTTCTCACACTGGGTCCCTTTCCCAGCTCCGGGTCCTCCCAGCACGAACACCACCTCGGGAACAAGCGCCATGGTTCACTTCACTCTGATCGTCGACTTCCCTTACAACAACAACAACAACCACCACCGCAGCAGCAGCAGCAGCAAGATGATGATGCTGTTGACGGGCCGGCGGTGAGCGTGAGATGAGGTGGAGGATCGTGAGGAGGGGCTCTTGTTTGACTTGACGCGGCAGCGGCGGTGGTGCTGATGGGTTCGTTAAGAACCCCACCCCCCACTCACACGCACCCGATCGATTCAACGATTATAAAAGCGGAACGATTCCTGAATCGATACGGGCGAATGCGAATTCGGGGTTTTTTCGCTACTCTGGCTGTCGCCTGGTGAAGGTGGTTGTGATTACTGGCGAAACGTCGGACTTAGATTGTAAATGTCGTGGCTTGGCTCTCCAACACACCGGTGTGGTGCTGTTCTAGTATACTACACTATACACTGCATACTACACTATACAATACACTACACTATACACTACACTATACAATACACTATACACTCTACACTACACTGTATACTAGTGCTGTACTAGTATACTACACTATACACTACACTATACTATATACTACACTATAAACTACACACTACACTATACACTGCACTATACACTACACACTATTGCTGTACTATACACTATACTACACACTACTAAACACTACACACTATTGCTGTACTATACACTACACACTACTAAACACTACATACTAGTGCTGTACTATACACTATACTACACACTACTAAACACTACACACTATTGCTGTACTATACACTATACTACACACTACTAAACACTACATACTAGTGCTGTACTATACACTATACTACACACTACTAAACACTACATACTAGTGCTGTACTATACACTATACTACACACTACTAAACACTACATACTAGTGCTGTACTATACACTATACTACACACTACTAAACACTACATACTAGTGCTGTACTATACACTACACACTACTAAACACTACACACTATTGCTGTACTATACACTACACTACACACTACTAAACACTACACACTATTGCTGTACTATACACTACACTACACACTATTGCTGTACTATACACTACACTACTAAACACTACACACTATTGCTGTACTATACACTACACTACAAAACACTACAGACTAGTGCTGTACTAGTAACACATTGGCCACGTTCTGTTGACGTGACAAACCACGCGACAGCCAATTCGTGAGGCTGTCACATGAACAGAACTGCGGCGTTGCACTCCGCCATCAGCATCTTTGTTGCGACTGCTGGAGGAATCCGATGAGCCATGAAGCTCTTTATTTCACGGGATCAGCGGAGTCCCATCAGCAATCGGCGCCACAAACTCCCAACGAACATCGCAATCCCAGAAGAACTCTCTCCACGAAACAGCGGAGAAACTCAACGTCGCGTTTGTCGGTGTCGTTGTTTGTTGTTGTTGTTTACTTTGGTGGCTATGAGATGTTGACTACCTCGCCTGGTGTACAGGAGGTCGTGGGTTCCATCCCGACCCTGACGATGCCTGCTGCTGCTGTATATGGAGTTTGCGTGTCTCTCTCATCATCATCACGGTGGCTATGAGATGTTGACTACCTCGCCTGGTGTACAGGAGGTCGTGGGCTCCATCCCGACACTGACGATGCCTGCTGCTGCTGCTGTATATGGAGTTTGCGTGTCTCTCTCATCATCATCACGGTGGCTATGAGATGTTGACTACCTCGCCTGGTGTACAGGAGGTCGTGGGTTCCATCCCGACCCTGACGATGCCTGCTGCTGCTGTATATATATGGAGTTTGCGTGTCTCTCTCATCATCATCACGGTGGCTATGAGATGTTGACTACCTCGCCTGGTGTACAGGAGGTCGTGGGTTCCATCCCGACCCTGACGACGCCTGCTGCTGCTGCTGCTGTAGATTTGTAGTTTGCGCGTTTCTCTCCCCGTGGACGCTGCGCGGCTCCTCCGGGTTTCCCCTCCACGTTTGGAATCAACATCAACTCGCGTTTAGAGCGTTTGGCCGCCGCTATGAATCTGCGCATTACGACGATGAGCCCCAACTTTGTTGAGTCATCGATTGTGGTCAGGCCGCTTTTGGGTTAATGGAAAAAAAATAATCTGCACAGCTCAGTGCGCCTTCTACCCCGTCAGATGAATTTGAGTTGAAAAAAAAAACTGCGTTGAGTTTTAAATCGTGAGGCAGCCCGAACCTCGCTGATGAGAACACTCAACGTGGAAACACCAGCGGACGGGGGAATCGATTCCGTGGATCGTGACGCGATACGACCCCGCGGATCGATCCGCGCGCCACCTCCAATGAATGGAGGTGACGCTGACCGGACGATGACGTCAGACGGCGCCGATCGACTTCCGCGTTAGCGTCGAGGTCGCGTGACCCCGCGGGGAGGACCAATAGGAGCCGCGCGTTGTGGGCGCGGGAGGGTGGGGGGCGGTGACGTCACCGCGCAAGACGTGGCAAGTGGGCGTGGCTCAGCGTGGTGACATCACGACAAGCGTACGCGGTGACGTCGCGCGTCTTGTTTCCGCCGTGCGTGATGACGTCATCGCGCGCGTCACTCGGCTGTCGTGCGAAGCAGTGCGCGATGACGTCATGGAAAGGGGTGTGGGTGTCTTTGCCGTGCGTGATGTCACCACGGTGGTACGCGGTGACGTCGTTGCATGCGTGATGACGTCCGCGCGTAGCCAATTGCGTCGTAGGTGCTGGGTTTGTTTGACCATACTTCACCAAAATATGTAAAGAGTTGAACACGTGGGCTTTCGCGACCAATATAATCCATAAGAAATATTGACTTAAAGCTTTCGTGACTACAGAAGTCACGTAGATAGGTTCAAATTAATTTTAAAAAAATTAAAATATTTATTAAAGTCATGGAGATAGGTTCAAATTAATAAAAATGTTCATTTAATTTTTATTAATGTCACGTAGATAGGTTCAAATTAATACAAAAATTCATTTTATTTTATTATCTACGTTGACTTTACCGAAAGACCCAAATATAATCCGTAAATGTGTGTTTGGGTTTGATCGCGTAAATATTGAGAGTCGGCATTTTTTTCATCTCCAAGGCACCGAATTTGTGTGCTGGTGGAAGTCGGCTCCACCGCCGAGTTGGGAGATGGAGCGATGGAATCAGAGTCGCGTGGATCCGTTGACATCGCAGGGTCGCGAGGTGGCGGTGGTGGTGGCAGCGGATCCGGGAGGGAGGCCTCCATCCAGCAGCCGATGATGAACACTGCCCTCTGCTGCTGCCCACAAAGTCTGCAACACCTAAACCCTACAACACCTAAACCTACACAACACCTAAACCCTACAACACCTAACCCTACACAACACCTAACCCTACACAACACCTAACCCTACACAACACCTAAACCTACACAACACCTAACCCTACACAACACCTAACCCTACACAACACCTAACCCTACACAACACCTAACCCTACACAACACCTACACAACACCTAACCCTACACAACACCTAACCCTACACAACACCTAACCCTACACAACACCTAACCCTACACAACACCTAAACCTACACAACACCTAACCCTACACAACACCTAACCCTACACAACACCTAAACCCTAAAACACCTAAACCTACACAACACCTAAACCCTACAACACCTAACCCTACACAACACCTAACCCTACACAACACCTAAACCTACACAACACCTAACCCTACACAACACCTAAACCCTACAACACCTAAACCTACACAACACCTAACCCTACACAACACCTAACCCTACACAACACCTAACCCTACACAACACCTAACCCTACACAACACCTACACAACACCTACACAACCCTACACAACACCTAACCCTACACAACACCTAACCCTACACAACACCTAACCCTACACAACACCTTACCCTACACAACACCTAACCCTACACAACACCTAACCCTACACAACACCTAAACCTACACAACACCTAACCCTACACAACACCTAAACCTACACAACACCTAACCCTACACAACACCTAACCCTACACAACACCTAACCCTACACAACACCTAAACCTACACAACACCTAACCCTACACAACACCTAACCCTACACAACACCTAACCCTACACAACACCTAACCCTACACAACACCTAACCCTACACAACACCTAACCCTACACAACACCTAACCCTACACAACACCTAACCCTACACAACACCTAACCCTACAACACCTAACCCTACACAACACCTAACCCTACACAACACCTAACCCTACAACACCTAACCCTACACAACACCTAACCCTACACAACACCTAACCCTACACAACACCTAACCCTACACAACACCTAACCCTACACAACACCTAACCCTACACAACACCTAACCCTACACAACACCTAACCCTACACAACACCTAACCCTACAACACCTAACCCTACACAACACCTAACCCTACACAACACCTCACCCTACACAACACCTAACCCTACACAACACCTAACCCTACACAACACCTCACCCTACACAACACCTCACCCTACACAACACCTAACCCTACACAACACCTCACCCTACACAACACCTCACCCTACACAACACCTCACCCTACACAACACCTAACCCTACACAACACCTAACCCTACACAGCACCTAACCCTACACAGCACCTAACCCTACACAACACCTAACCCTACACAACACCTAACCCTACACAACACCTCACCCTACACAACACCTAACCCTACACAACACCTAACCCTACACAACACCTAACCCTACAACACCTAACCCTACACAACACCTAACCCTACAACACCTAACCCTACACAACACCTAACCCTACACAACACCTAACCCTACACAACACCTAACCCTACACAACACCTAACCCTACAACACCTAACCCTACACAACACCTAACCCTACACAACACCTAACCCTACACAACACCTAACCCTACACAACACCTAACCCTACACAACACCTAACCCTACACAACACCTAACCCTACACAACACCTAACCCTACAACACTTAACCCTACACAACACCTAACCCTACACAACACCTAACCCTACACAACACCTCACCCTACACAACACCTAACCCTACAACACCTAACCCTACACAACACCTAACCCTACACAACACCTCACCCTACACAACACCTAACCCTACACAACACCTAACCCTACACAACACCTCACCCTACACAACACCTCACCCTACACAACACCTAACCCTACACAACACCTCACCCTACACAACACCTCACCCTACACAACACCTCACCCTACACAACACCTAACCCTACACAACACCTAACCCTACACAGCACCTAACCCTACACAGCACCTAACCCTACACAACACCTAACCCTACACAACACCTCACCCTACACAACACCTAACCCTACACAACACCTAACCCTACACAACACCTAACCCTACACAACACCTAACCCTACACAACACCTAACCCTACAACACCTAACCCTACACAACACCTAACCCTACACAACACCTAACCCTACACAACACCTAACCCTACACAACACCTCACCCTACACAACACCTAACCCTACACAACACCTAACCCTACACAACACCTCACCCTACACAACACCTAACCCTACACAACACCTAACCCTACACAACACCTAACCCTACACAACACCTAACCCTACAACACCTAACCCTACGACAATCGTCAGACACCACCGGAGTCTCATGGATGGTGGTCACCTATCCCAGCGCAATCCGGCCGATGTGACGAGCCAAGAACCGCCAGCCAGGAGTTCAACTTCTCCACCCGTTACCCATTGCGATTCTGCTGAGCCACCGGGCCAGTTGTGACGTGGGTTGCGGATCAACGTGTGCGGCATGAACGCATCTCGGGAGTTTCGTTTATTGACCTCGAAAGTAGTCGCTGCTAAAGGGACAGCTCCGACACAAATGTACGCGGGGAAAACCGTCACCACCACCACCACCACCGCCACCACCACCACCACCGTCACCGCCACCACCACCACCACCAAGCGGCTCAACGTGCGTCAAACTATGGCGCGTTACGGTCGCGTCGAGCGATGAAAGCTCTAAGTGTTTCACGCGTCTGGGCGATGCCCTCGAATCTTTCACCTACATTGAAGATGTAACCTAGACAGCTCTCTCATCTTGTCGTTGCCAGATAAGAATTGATGATCTGGCACTCGCCGATTCACTCCAGTGACTCGCCGGTGGTCAGTCACCTCCTCACCACGTTGCTAACGCCGCTAGAATGGTGGCCGTCCCGTAAACTTCACTCGTTGATTCACCCACCAACCCACTTACCACACCGTGGAATCAATTCCCTCCCCATCGCCCCCTGTGACGGTTACTCGGCATCCACTTCAGCATGGAAGCATAGAAGTGCAGTACAGCCAATGGTTTGCGCCGCACCGCGCTCTGCCGCCCGCCACGAGTTTTAGTTTGGCTTTTGTATTAAAGTAATGACCGAGGCTTCGCCAACTCACGGGGTGAGCGGCTAGGACGACCCAGCCGAGTGGGAATCGCAAGAACTATCTGGTGGATTGAATTGCGTTAGGCAGTTCGGAACGGACATAATTCATAAACAAGAGATGAGAGAGGTGACGAGAGAGGTCTACAAGAGGGATGCGGATTAGCGGTGACGTGCGTAGGATTACGTCGGCTGCTTCTATTCTAATCTTGCGCGCGACAAGACACCGAAATGAAAAGCCTCGCAGACAGCAACTTCTCATCGTCGACTTGCGTTAACCGTGCCACTCGGCCCGGCGAAACGCCACGATTCTGACGGCGTTTGGTCCAAGAAAAAGAATCCTTCATCTTCTTCAGAAGGTGCAGCTGCGAGCGGGCCGCCTATTGTATTCGGTAAAAGCGAAGAGAGCCAAAATCGGCACCGGACCTTTCCGGGCTAGCTGGGTGTTCGGTGGCACCAAATGTAACCGGGTGAGGGCGTTTGGGGGGCGGGGGGGGGGGGAACCGGGAGAGGCTGGGCGAGATCGGCGAGAGGAGGAGAGGGTACAGGGTTGGAGGGTGATGGCACCCATGTCTCCGCTACGAACCAAACAGCCTGGAACGAAACGAACACAACATGGGGGAAGGGGGGGGGGGGCCCAATCATTTTATAGCCGGCCACCGTGATTCCGTTACACATCTACAATGCTTTCCTATCAAGGCATTATTATTATAATAATACAATATAAATATTGTTATGCTCGTGTTCCTGGCGGATTAATATGTTTCGATTGCTGCACGTTTCCCCAATAATAAATAACATTTTAAAACGTGGTCCGCCACGCCGCGGTATTAACCAGGACGGCCTGCAGGATTCGAACAGCAAAACACTGCACCAAGTGGCCTAGGTGCTACCGCTGGGCGCCCATCTCCTGGTTACAGCTTCAAGCCAGTGCTGGAAATTCCACATTCCTACGACGGGGGGACGGGGCGAGTATAGCCATGCAACAACCGTGGTGTGAGTGCCCCATAAAGTGGTACCGTTTTATTGACCCTGGAAGGATGATGGGGCCAAGTCAACCCCCAACCAGGATTTGAACTTGCGACCTTTTCTGACTGTGAGTCGCAGGCTGTACCCCCCTCTGACTCGGTGATCAGAGAAATCACTTTAACTTTGTCTCTACTCATCACGTTTTGCGGCGTGAACTCACACGACCATGCACAGCATCATGAGGATGTTCCACATGGCGATGAATATCCGGAAGTAGCGCAGACTCAGCAGAAACTCGCGAATGCCATCGCCTGCACATGGACACACGCACGCGCAACACAGATATCAAGATCCCCCTCCCCGTATGGCCTACTACACAAGCCCGTGGAGGGTATGTACTATAAAGTGAGCATCTATTCAGGGCGGCACAGCGCACGAGAGGGTGGTCCGTGTGTGTGTGTGGGGGAGCGGTGGTGCAGCGGTTAGCGCGTCGCACTCCAAACGCGGTGACCCGAGTTCGATTCCGGTCCTGGGCCTCCCCTAGGTCGACTCGGCCTCAAACGAGTACCCGGTGCGGTGTATAAACATCGCCACTTGGGACGACAAAGGCGGTCGGGCGTGGTGCTGGCCACCCACCCCCACGTGTGCCCTTCCGGCCTTCATAGGTGCTCGCTAACAGCACTTGCCCCAACATCCTGTTAAGGCTACACGGGGGATCTTTGTGCGTGGTCAAGGGCGTTGTGGTGTTCCTGTGTGTGTACGCGCACGTGCGTGCGTGCGTGCGTCTCACCGGTTGTGTGCTCCACCGTATCTGCTCCGAACCCTTGCACCGACTCCTTTCGTTTCCTAACCACGGAGAAGATTGACATTTTAAACTCCCCTGCTCCGCAGCGTCCGTCTTAAGCAGGGATGACCTCACCGAGTCTCAGGTTTGTTTCTCAGGATAAACACGGTGTGTGGCCAGGTCGCTTCTGAAAAATAAGTTAAATCCTCAGTGGGCCTAGTCTGGTAGGACGGGGATGGCTTAGTTTGTATTTTCTTTTTACCTTTCTTGTACTTTGCGCAGCTATCGTGGTTTTGTACCGTTTGTTGTTACGTTCTTAACCCTGCCCCTACTGTGCATCTGTGAAAACGAGATTTATAGCTCATCGGATTCCTCCAAAATATTCTGAACTAGCGTGGAGCTTTCGTCGCACGAGATACCATCATCATCTTACGTCACAGCCTATAGAACCTGCCAAACCCCAATCAACCCCACGTGGCACACGGCGTGATGGGCCGCAAAGTCTGCCGGCAGGGAGTGATGTTGCTACGTTTTGTGTTTGTACTGGTAGGAACCACCTGGTTACACCAGCCCACAGGGGATTATTGTGTCCGTCCGTCGTGCATCCAAAAATGGGAGGGGTGGGGCTGGGTGGAGATGGGAGGGTGGGGAGTGCCTGTGTGTGGAGGGTGGGGAGGGGCTGAGTGGGGAGGGTCTGGGTGGGGAGGGGAGGGTGGGGAGGGGCTGGGTGGGGTGGGGCTGGGTGGAGAGGGGCTGGTCACCCCGTGGTGCCCTTATAAAACTCAACGTTTAACCTACTCACGCCGGCTTGTGCCCGCCCTCACAGTCGGGCATATTTGCGGAATACACCACGCCGCCGTTGACCCTGCAGGCCATTGACCGAGCAACCCAACGTTCCTACCAGCTCCCTCCGCAGGAATGTGTTAAGTTGTGGTGGTCACCACATCACGCGCGTTCAGATGCGCTTCTGCGGCCGTCTGGAACGCTCTTCCTTCCGATATTAGGAAGCCATTGGAGCTATGCACTTTTAAACCATCTCGATTGAAAACGAATTTCTTTAGAACTGATTTTGTGTTTAGTTTGTTGTCCAATTAGCACGCTTGGCTACGTAGAATGCAAAATAACTTCAGCGTACATACATACTATGATGCAGATGATCCGTATTATTTTGGTTTGTGCACCTATAGTATCAAGCAAGGCAACCCCTGGATTCGAACCGCGATTCTCTGCAACCGTACGACAAACGCGCCCCGAAGTTGAATTTTATCGCGGGAAAGTTTTCAATATTTCGCCAAATTTGGTCCACAGTTGTTGGTGTCGGTGCCGAGGCTCTGCCCGGTCGAGATCTGCAGCAGGGGAATCTAAACTAGACTATGTGTTATATTACCCGGTAAGGCCCACTGAGCTATGTCGCTCCAAATGTGGAGGAAAAAACCGGAGGACACGGAGAAAAATCCACGCGACCACGGGGAGAGAGACACGCCAACTCAAAATATACAGCAGCAGCAGGCATCAGGGTCGGGATCGAACCCACGACCTCCTGTACACCGGGCGAGGTAGTCAACATCTCATAGCCACTGCGGCGCCCACTCTGCCCGGTCTATGCACAGGGCTGACCCGTGGTGGTGGTGGTGGTGGAAACGCGACAACAATGAAATGCCTGCAGACGCCACCAGATGGGGACTTTGGCTCATTAAACCAATCCAGCATACCGGTGAATGAGGCACCCCCCGTGGCCTTGACAACTGACGGCGTGTGATAGGCGCTGTGTGTGTGGCGCTGTGTGTGTCGCACTGTGGGAGATGCGATGATGTGGAGGAGGCTCGCGAAGGACACTACAACAGCAACAACGGAGGGCAGCGGAGAAAACCCAGCAAGTTGGCACAGGAGGGGGCACAGTCATCTCAGTCAACCCAAGGCATCCGGGTCTATCCTGTGACCTCGTCGGCGGGTGTTCGACAGTTCACGTGGCCTCTAAGTGCACCTAGCCTGGAACATGCGCTGTGGTGATGTCACCGCCACTTAAGTGGCGAATGACGCGATGCTGCAGGGGGCGGCGGTGTAGCGGTTAGCGCACTGCTCACGGCCAACACCACAGTGACGATTATCTGAATCGGTCCTGGGCCTCCCATAGGTCGACTCAGCCTTAACTGAGTACCCGGTGGGGGAGACAAAGGCGTGCCATAGTGCCAGCCTCCACAGGTGCTGCTACTCGCTAACAGCACTTGTCCCGACAGTCTGTTAAGGCGGGCGCGGCACGGCTCGGCTTCTGCAGTCGAAAAACAACCTGGCGGCCTCGTGAGCCCTGCCGGGGCTGGCTTGGCTCGGCACGGCTCGGATGTGCCAGTGGAAAAGAGGTGGACTGTGGGCGGTTTGTCTTTGATGGCGCAGTGAACGATACAAATGCAGCGCGGTGCTCCCATCATCTAGCTGCAGGTGATGTACCAATATCCGCCAGGCCAGGTGCACTTTTCCACCAAGCACCACGGGTGGAAACACCAAGATAAGTCCGTGCTAGAAACCAGGGGGGACATGATGTACCCACCCGTTCAGCACACACACACACACTGGCGATTATAAGACGCCCTGCATCCGTGCGATGACACGAAGGTCGATTTGACACGCACAAGATTCTAAGAGGGACTCCACTCCCCAGCCCAACATTCTAAAACATTGGTTGGGTGCAGAGGTCACAATCGGGTACCCGATACCCGTACCCTACCCGATACCCGGCTACCCGGCCCTGGTGCGGCCGGGTACGGGTAGGCCGTGAGTCACTGGTGAGTCACCGTTTGTCACTCATTTCCCAACGTCTTGTCTCTTCTCACAATTCAAGTTCCGGGTACGGGTAAGGAATCAAACCCCGTTTGCGACCTCTGGTTGGGTGGTAGCGTCATATAATCCGGACATCAACAACAAAGACAAATATCCACCGTGTAGCCTTAACAGACTGTGGGGGCAAGTGCTGTCATAGCGAGTAGCTGCAGCACCTATGAAGGCCGGCACTGAGGCCCACGAGGGGGTGGGTGGCCAGCACCACGCCCGGCCGCCTTCGCCTCCCCTCGTGGTGGATGTTTTTCCACACCACACCACGTGCTCATTTGGGGCTGAGTCGACCTAGGGGAGGCACAGGATCATCACCGGCGTTGGTGGCCGTGAGCGGGAATCGAACTCGGGTCGCCCGGGGTTCGTAGCGCTAACCGCTGCGCCACCGCTCCCCACTCATCAACAACGTCAATAACAGCACAAGAGGCTTTGTTAGATCGCGTTCATAAATGTGTCGTTAAACAGCCAACTAGTGAGGGGTGTCACTTACACAGAATGGGGCCAATTCGTCACTAGTACAGAACCAGTATGTAGTATATAGTGTAGTGTATAGTGTAGTGTATAGTGTAGTGTACTAGTACAGCACTAGTATGTAGTGTATAGTGTAGTGTATAGTGTAGTGTATAGTGTAGTGTATAGTGTAGTGTACAGTGTAATGTATAGTGTAGTGTACTAGTACAGCACTAGTGTATAGTATAGTGTATAGTGTAGTGTATAATGTAGTGTATAGTGTAGTGTACAGTGTAGTGTATAGTGTAGTGTATAGTGTAGTATACTAGTACAGCACCAGTATGTAGTGTATAGTGTAGTGTACTAGTATGTAGTGTGTAGTGTAGTGTGTAGTGTAGTGTGTAGTGTATAGTGTAGTGTATAGTGTAGTGTATAGTGTAGTGTATAGTGTAGTGTATAGTGTAGTATACTAGTACAGCACCACACTGGTGTGTTGGAGAGCCAAGCCACGACATTTACAATCTAAGTCCGACGTTTCGCCAGTAATCACAACCACCTTCACCAGGCGACAGCCAGACGCGTTACTAATCGGCCGTGTCGGGTGGTGACGGGATTAACGACACATTCGAAAATTTACGCGACCTAACCCCCCAACAACATAGAAAAAAAAACATTACGGATAATGTCGCTCGCGAAAGCCTGACTACGTGTTAAGCCAACAGCATCAACAACAACAACAACAGCATCAACAACATCAACAACAACAACAACAGCATCAACAACAACAACAACAGCATCAACAACAACAACAGCATCAACAACAACAACAGCATCAACAACAACAACAGCATCAACAACAACAACATCAACAACAACAACAGCATCAACAACAACAACAACAGCATCAACAACATCAACAACAACAACAACAGCATCAACAGCAACAACAACAGCATCAACAACAACAACAGCAGCATCAACAACAACAGCATCAACAACAACAGCATCAACAACAACAGCATCAACAACAACAACAGCAGCATCAACAACAACAGCATCAACAACAGCATCAACAACAACAACATCAACAACAACAACAACAGCATCAACAGCAACAACAACAGCATCAACAACAACAACAACAGCAGCATCAACAACAACAGCAACAACAACAGCATCAACAACAACAACAACAGCATCAACAGCAACAACAACAAAATCGAGGCCTCCCCGTAGACGACTCACAGCTTGAAGTTGAGCACCGCTCCCGCGTTCACCAGCAGGGTCCTGGGGCAAACGAGAGAGGGGGGAGGGGGTGCGATTAGACGAGGTGGTGCGAGAAGATGGTGATGATGATGATGATGAGGGGGAGGAGGAAGAGTAGGCAGAGGGTTGTTTACCCAAAGAGGAGGAAGTCGGATATCATCGCGGAGCGAAACAGCGAGCCGAGCGAGCGAAACGGAAGTGGACGAGCGAGACCACGCCCACAGTGGCATAGACCACGCCCACAGTGGCATAGACCACGCCCACAGTGGCATAGACCACGCCCACAGTGGCATAGACCACGCCCACGGTGGCATAGACCACGCCCACGGTGGCAGTGACCACGCCCACAGTGGCAGTGACCACGCCCACAGTGGCATAGTCCGCGCCCACGGTGGCATAGACCACGCCCACGGTGGCATAGAGCACGCCCACGGTGGCATAGACCACGCCCACGATGGCAGTGACCACGCCCAGTGGCATAGACCACGCCCGCGGTGGCATAGACCACGCCCACAGTGGCATAGAGCACGCCCAGTGGCATAGACCACGCCCACGGTGGCAGTGACCACGCCCACGGTGGCATAGACCACGCCCACGGTGGCATAGACCACGCCCACGGTGGCATAGACCACGCCCACAGTGGCATAGAGCACGCCCACAGTGGCATAGACCACGCCCACGGTGGCAGTGGCCACGCCCGCAGTGGCAGTGACCACGCCCACGAAGACAGCGACCACGTGGCATCTGCTTACGTTCTAACACTGAAAAACTCACGGATTTACATCGTTTAATAATATCAACAACAACAGCAATAAAACGTCTACAACGACTAGATTATCCCGCAGGTGAGGCCTCTGGAGAGCAGGAGAGAAGTCTCGTGGCTGGCTGAGATGGCGGGCAGAGTGGTTAGATTATTGAGTTGAGATTATGAGAAACTTCCACGTGCTGGATTATTTTGTGTTTAAGCCACGCGTGAGATAACGGCGGAGACACTGGGGTAGGAGGCTAATTCGGTTGACTTGAGTGAGATGGGTGGGTGAGTGAAGATGGTGAGGTGGGTGGGTGAATCAGACGGTGGGTGGGTGAATTAGTGAGTGGGTGAGCGAGAGGGTGAGTGGATGATTGAGACGGTGGGTGGATTAATGAGTGGGTGAGCGAGAGGGTGAGTGGATTACTGAGACGGTGGGTGGGTGAATTAATGAGTGGGTGAGCGAGAGGGTGAGTGGATGATTGAGACGGTGGGTGGGTGAATTAATGAGTGAGTGAGCGAGAGAGTGAGGGAATTATTGAGACGGTGGGTGGATTAATGAGTGGGTGAGCGAGAGGGTGAGTGGATGATTGAGACGGTGGGTGGGTGAATTAATGAGTGGGTGAGCGAGAGGGTGAGTGGATGATTGAGACGGTGGGTGGGTGAATTAATGAGTGGTCGAGTGAAGATGGGTGAGCGAGTCGGTGGGTGGTGGATCGTGTAAAGATGGCGAATTTTAGAGGCACGTGGCGCAGACATTCTCCACAAGGTTTCGAGGGGGGGGGTTCAGGAGGAGGGGGGGAGGAGGCCATCATGAAAGGCCCTCAGCTGCCTGTGTGGCGGTGTCCAGGAGGTGGAATTAATTTGCGTCGACTGGATTGTTGAATGTTAACTGGTGGGGAACCTATCATGCACGCGATGGCTTCGTGGACGTCCTGGGAGTGCGTTTTGTCCATCTGTTCGCCACTCGTCCGGCGGCACTTATTGAACCCCATGGACTAATCGGTGCCCTCCAAAACATTCATTGATGCCACCAAAGGGTAACGCGCAAACATAGAAAGGGAAGGGCATTTCACGTGCGACGTTTCGGGCAATGGCCCTTGCGGCATTTGTGTGCGACCCAATTCTAAATTTGAAGTTTTCGTGACTGCAAGGATCCATACTCTGTTTTTTTCGGTAAAGTCACGAAAGGTAAAAAATAAATTAAAATGAAAACACATTAAATCACGCAATATATATTTTTTTACACGAGAGGGCGCTAACACCGCACAGATGGATGCAATATCCACGGGCCCCAACTGCTGCCGAACGGCAAAAATCGCTGCAGCAGCGACAGAGTTGGATAATCAATTTACTTTAACGCAGAAGAGGAAGCCGGTAAAAGCGTGAAGAAGACGGCCTCCCCCGCCATCCACAACTCGTCTCTTTAGATCCGGAAATCACGTGGCAGGAATCACTTGGAACGTGCTCGAACGGGGGCCCCGTTTCATCGAGCTCGTTAAAAAAACACGCAGATTCCCGTCCCAGTATATTCCTTATATGGGCAAAGCCACGCTCAATTACACCATATATGGGCCTAAAACAACACAATTTAACACATTCCTGCGGAGGGAGCTGGTAGGAACGTTGGGTTGCTCGGTCAATGGCCTGCAGGGTCAACGGCGGCGTGGTGTATTCCGCAAATATGCCCGACTGTGAGGGCGGGCACAAGCCGGCGTGAGTAGGTGAAACGTTGAGTTTTATAAGGGCACCACGGGGTGACCAGCCCCTCCCCTCCCAGCCCCACCCCTCTAACTCCCCACCCAGCCCCTCCCCACCCAGCCCCACTCACATTTTTTGATGCACGACGGACGGACACAATAATCCCCTGTGGGCTGGTGTAACCAGGAGGTTCCTACCAGTTTCATTCAATCTGTCGCAGATTAATTTTATTCTGATAGGCGGTGGCGATATCACAGCCGTCATCCCAAACGGTTTAGCCGTATTCTTGTACAGGGAAATTGAGATTCCGGGTCCATACGGCGTACAGCCGTTTCAATCGGGCAAACAAAGTTGAGTTTTTGTCTATTTGTGTTTCCACCTTGTGATGGGACTTGTTAGGATGAACGTTGAGATTTAGAATGGCACGGGGGTGACCAATGAGCTCTGAATTGGTCTGTCACATTTCGACTTGAAGCTTTCGTGACTGCAGAGATTCATTTTCTTGGTTCTTTCGGTAAAGTCATCGTAGAAGGGAAACAGTAAAATAATAAAAATAAAACAATACAATTCTCACGACGTTTCGATTGGTGGGGTGGCACGTGCCCCCCCCCCCCAATGATCCGATCGAAATCCCTCATTTCGATCGGATCATTGGGGTTTATTAGTAATAAATCGACATTTTGCGACTGCCACTGTGTAGCATATTAGTACGTGCCAGGTACTCTATGAGATGATAGGACAAGTCCATAATTGGCAATAAGTAACGGCAAAGTGGTTATAAGTGACTCAGAATTGCGTATAAAGCCCACGACTTCCCTGAAGGCATCAGCAGCTCCAGCGAGCGCGATGCCGATCACACGACGCGGTTCGAATTTCACCCTCGATCGATGGCCGCGCCATCGCCGCACACGCGTCGAATAAAAATCAAGGGACAAGTCGTCACTTACTAACAACTTCTCCATCATTCCTCATTGCTGGAGGGGCTGCCCCCCCCCTCTACCTGAAAATCCTGGCTCCGCTATTGCTGACGCCTGCTGTTTATTTTGAGTGAATCTCTCTGTGGTGATTTTTTCTCCAGGCTCCTCCGGTTTTTTCCCTGCACCTTTGGAATCAACATCACGAGTTTAGAGTATTGGGCTGTTATACGTTTCCGCGTGACGATAAGCCACTTCGTTGGGCTATCATTCGTGACAGCTTCTAAAAAAATTCACCGTCGAGCTCAGTGAGGCTTTACCTGGAAAAATTAAACGGGTAAAAATGTGTGGCTCTCTCTTTGTGGTGTAATGTGTCCCCCGGGGATGGGTCGATGGCGTTGGTGATTGCCACGGTGTGTGCTTGGCGTCAGGTGGTCTGTGCCTTGGGTGTGAATGGATCGGTGCACGGCGTGTTGTACGCGTGTTTAGACCATGCCATTGTGCCCCCACTCATGCCCTGATGTGTGTGTGTGTGTGGCTGATGTGGTGTGTCGGGTGGCTAAAGCACAGCAAGTTGGCACAGCAGGGGGCACAGGTGGTGCATCAGCCAGTCATCTCGGTCATCTCGGTCAGTCGACCCGTGGCACCTGGGTCTGCCCCGTGACCTCCTGCCAGCGGGCGTTCGACACTTCACGTGGCAGCCTCAAGGTGCACATGGCCTGGCACAAGCGTCGTGGTGACGTCACCGCCACTTAGTGGCGAATGGCGGTTGTTGTTGATGTGGTGTGGGGAGCGGTGGTGTTGCGGTTAACACGCACGCCACGAACCCGGCGACCCGAGTTCGATTCCCGCTCGCCGCCCACACCGCAGTGACGATTATCTGCACCGGTACTGGGGCTTCCCTAGGTCGACTCGGCCTCAAATGAGTGCCTGGTGCGGTGCGTCAAAATCATAACTTTCCCACGGGCGTCTTCGAACGATCCGGAGAATACGGTGGTGGAAAAAAAAAAAGATTTACATTTTTTCTTGTTGCGTTGGCAAAATAACGCTGGCGGTGATTGCCGGAAATAATTGTTTCCCGGTAAAAATGACCACGAACACATTGCAGTTGTAAAGGGTGGCACTCGGTTACATTTCAAAGTTTGGTTTGACGTTTCCCCACCCCACCCCACGCCTACTCGGGAAAACGGCGTGTTTGCCGCAAATCGCTTTTGATTAAAGAAGCGTGCGGTGTGGTTTGCCGGGTTATTCTTTCGGTCGAGTTCCAATCTGACCCCCCTCCCTTCCTTGCCGCGCTGCCGCCATCGTCGTTGCGTCTCGGGCGCTCGTTCCGCTCCATGCGCCGCGACTCGCCATCTTTTGGCCGTCCGTGTTTTTACTTAGTAGGGATTTCGCGACCAATAGAGTTTTTTTTTTGTTGTTGGGTTAGATCCCGTAAATATCAATGTGTCGTTAAACCCGCCACCGCCCGACACGGCCAATTAGTAAGGGGATTGTCACGTTACTCAAAACGTGCCAATTGGTTACTAGTTCAGTAAAGCCACTGGAATGGTGTTAGTGCGTCACTTCACACATCCTGCAGATTGTATGGGGGCACTATTAACCCTTCCCTCCCCCCCCGTAATTTCAAGCAAAAGTTGGGGATGCATCACATAATTAGAGTTTGATTCCCGCTCACGACCAGCAGCAAAACCTGAACTGGTCCTGGGCCTCCGCTAGGTCGACTCAGCCTTAAATGAGTGATGTGTAAAAACATCGGCACTGGGGGAGAATGGTAATGTGGTGGATTCACTCTCCCAACACTCGACCGGTGAGCGCTGAACTGGTCACTAATTGGCACGTCTTGTTTACGTTACAGACCCTTACTAGTTGGCTGTGTCGGGTGGTGGCGGGGTTTAACGACACATTTATATCGACGAGTTCTAACCCAACAAAAAAAACAAACCTCCATTACGTCTCCGCTTGCATCGGGCCGTTTGTTTCTTCCTGTGAACCTGCGTGGTTTTTTTGGGGTTGATGTTTCCCCTGCGAAGATTTTTACCGAGAAATGTTTTGAAATTCTAGATTTGAAGCTTTGGCGACTGCAAGGATTCATACTCTTCAGTTTTTTCGGTAAAGTCACGTAGGTAAAAATAATAAACTAATAATCAATGAAAATAACTCAATTAAATCACGATGTTTAGGAGGCAACACAAGTCTCCGTTTTCAGGTGGGACCGTCACAGCTAAATCTACTTGGGTTTCTCTTCACTTGATACAGTAAATTTAGCTGTGACGGTCCCACCTGATGACGGAAACTTGTGTTGCCTCCGAAACGTCGTGATTTAATAGAGTTTTTATTTATTTGACATACGTGACTTTACCGAACAAACCTAGGAGTTTTGAAATGCCTTGCGTTGGGGTTTTTTGTGTGGCGTGGGGGTTGTAGGGGAGACACAGGTGGGGAAAAAACATTGTCGATATCCCAACGATGGGAGTTTTTGTGTTGAAAAAAACCACGTTTGTGAAACAGGCTTGTTCGTTGGCTAATGCGTCACCCCGAGTGTGTTTGCGTCACTTAACGCACCCTGCGGATTGTATGGGGCGCTATTACCGCCACCCCATATTTTCTAAGCGAAAGTTTCGGGGATACGTCAAATAACCCAAAGTTCCATTCCCAACACCGGTCCTGGGCCGACCCAGCGTCAAATGAGCGGCGTGTGAAAACATCGGCACCGGGGAGACAAAGGCGGCCGGCCGTGGTGCTGGCCACCCACCCCCCTCGTGTGCCGTGTCGGCCTTCGCAAGTTGCGTCCTCAGCACTTGCCCCAGCAGTCTGCTTGAGGCTACACGGGACATCTTTTGGGTGACCGGTTGGGTTTTGGTCCATGGATCCCAGGCCAGGGTTTCTTAATCGTTTTTTTTTGGGGGGTTTTACCCAGAGGTGGATTAATTTTCACGGTTCCCATTTATGTAAATTGGAATTAGATTAGATTTACGTGGCCGCTGCCAGCGAAGTGTGCCGAAATCTGTGTGAATCGCCTGTCATATCGTGGCAACTATTCTAGCAATAAGGGCAATGAATGATTACGGTTGAAGGCCATTCATAAAAATTACAGTCGGGGTCAAATTTAATCTGACTTACAAATATTTCCATGAATGGGAATGGTTAAATGATTGAGGTGCTACCCGACCCGACGTGGCTTATTCACCTGGTAAGATAAAACAAATAATAGTTCGGTTTCATTTGTCGATATTTATTTTTAAATAATTCAACTTGGCTATAATTTGCACTCCTATCAGTTTTTTTATTGTATTTTGTGTTGTAAGGATTTGACCCCGTGCCGCCTTACTGAACATCTGTGTGGGGGGGTGGAAAAAAAGAGCTTTATATCTCGTGGGTTAGTCTCCAGTATAAATAATAAAAGATTATTAACTTCTGCCGGGGCCTAGTTGCCCGGGTCAGCGCCTCTCGCTCGCCTGGCGGTCTCCATGGCGACGCCGGGCATCGTCACGCGGTGAGCGCGTGGCAGGCGGGGCGGGGGCGGGGGTGTGGGGGGAGGGGCGCGGGGGGTGTGGGGGGGGGCACCCGTGGACTTTGAGCCCCATTCGGATGACCGCTTCCATCGCCACAACCACCACAACCACCACAACAACCACAACAACAATTATAAACATTTACAACGGTACCTTTAAAGAAAAAATCGCACCTATCAACTGCAATGGTTCTAACGATGAAAATAACCACACGCAAAAAAATATCAACCCACCATCGCCACAACAGAAATCGCAACAAACATGAATTTACTTTAAAAAAATATTATTTTTAGATTTTACCAGGTAAGTGCCACTGGACTACGGGCGTCTCTTTTCTCAGAAGCGATCTGCCCATCACAAGCGATAGCTCCAACCACGTGGGCTAATCACGTGGAAATTCAGATCGGACAAATTCAGGCATCGTCAGCGTTGGGATGGAACCCACGACCTGTACACCTGGCGAGGTAGTCAACATCTCCTAGCCACCGTGATGATGATGAGAGAGACGCAGACTCCAAATATACAGCAGCAGCAGGCATTGTCAGGGTTGGGATGGAACCCACGACCTGTACACCAGGCGAGGTAGTCAACATCTCCTAGCCACCGTGATGATGAGAGACGCAGACTCCAAATATACAGCAGCAGCAGGCATTGTCAGGGTTGGGATGGAACCCACGACCTGTACACCAGGCGAGGTAGTCAACATCTCCTAGCCACCGTGATGATGATGAGAGAGACGCAGACTCCAAATATACAGCAGCAGCAGGCATTGTCAGGGTTGGGATGGAACCCACGACCTGTACACCTGGCGAGGTAGTCAACATCTCCTAGCCACCGTGATGATGAGAGACGCAGACTCCAAATATACAGCAGCAGCAGGCATTGTCAGGGTTGGGATGGAACCCACGACCTGTACACCAGGCGAGGTAGTCAACATCTCCTAGCCACCGTGATGATGATGAGAGAGACGCAGACTCCAAATATACAGCAGCAGCAGGCATTGTCAGGGTTGGGATGGAACCCACGACCTGTACACCTGGCGAGGTAGTCAACATCTCCTAGCCACCGTGATGATGATGAGAGAGACGCAGACTCCAAACATACAGCAGCAGCAGGCATTGTCAGGGTTGGGATGGAACCCACGACCTGTACACCAGGCGAGGTAGTCAACATCTCCTAGCCACCGTGATGATGATGAGAGAGACGCAGACTCCAAACATACAGCAGCAGCAGGCATTGTCAGGGTTGGGATGGAACCCACGACCTGTACACCAGGCGAGGTAGTCAACATCTCCTAGCCACCGTGATGATGATGAGAGAGACGCAGACTCCAAATATACAGCAGCAGGCATTGCCAGGGTTGGGATGGAACCCACGACCTGTACACCAGGCGAGGTAGTCAACATCTCCTAGCCACCGTGATGATGATGATGAGAGAGCCTGACTCATATACAGCAGCAGGCATCGTCAGGGTCGGGATCGAGCCCACGACCTCCTGTAGACCAGGCGAGGTAGTCAACATCTAGCCACCGTGATGATGCTGATGGGAGACCCTGACTCTCATACAGCAGCAGGCATCGTCAAGGTTGGGATGGAACCCACGACCTCCTGTAGACTAGGCGAGGTAGTCAACATCCCCTAGCCACCGTGATGATGATGTTGATGATTGGAGACCCTGACTCATATACAGCAGCAGGCATCGTCAGGGTTGGGATAGAACCCACGACCTCCTGTAGACCAGGCGAGGTAATTAACATCTAGCCACCGTGACGATGATGATGAGAGACGCAGACTCCAAATACACAGCAGCAGGCATCGTCAGGGTTAGGGATGGAACCCACGACCTCATGTAGACCAGGCGAGGTAGTTAACATCTAGCCACCGTGATGATGAGAGACGCAGTCTCCAAATATACAGCAGCAGCAGGCATCGTCAGGGTTGGGGATGGAACCCACGACCTCCTGTAGACCAGGTGAGGTAGTCAACATCCAGTCAGCCTCAACACCTTACAACGATTTCGATTTAAAGCTTTCGTGACTGCAGGGATTCATCTTCTTGGTTCTTTCGGTAAAGTCACGTAGAAGGGAAGTAATAAAATAATATGTTTTATTTTTTATTATTTTATTACTTCCCTTCTCCGTGACTTTACCGAAAGAACCAATAAGATGGACCTTACAATGACCCATCCCAACAACCAACATCCACCCCAAAGCTACCCACAGACACCCTCAACCACCCCTCCAAAACAACCACAACAACCACACCGTACACCCATCACGCAAGCGTCAACTCTGTGTTGTCTCTTGTACCTGAGCGTACACACACACATTTCAGTTTCATCCTGGAAAAAAACAGCAAAGTCTTCCAGAAAAAGCCACCGTGGGATGCAAGTCAAACAATAAGAACCGTAAGACAATTTAGATTAAAGTTATCAGGCTAACTCTGTACTACAACAAACACACATGGCTACACCAAAACGTTTTAAAAATCACCAAAATAAAGGGATAGAAACAATGTAACGCTACGAACCCGGCGACCCGAGTTTGGTTTCAGCTCACGGCGAGTGTCTGCACCGGTTATGGGCCTCCCCTAGGTCGACTCGGCCCCAAATTAGAACCTAGTGCGGTGTGTGTGTAAAACATCGACCACTGGGGAGACAAAGCCGGCCGGGCGTGGTGCTGGCCACCCACCCCCTCGTGTGCCGTGCCGGCCTTCATAGGTGCTCGCTAACAGCACTTGTCCCAACAGTCTGTTAAGGCTACACGGGGGATCTTTGTTGTTGTTTGTAGTATACACACACATCCATAACATCCCCTGACCGCCCTAGAGATCTTGTCAGCTGCTCACACAGAGAGAGATAGCTGCACAGAGATATGGCTGCAATAGTAAAACTAAAATTTTTAAAAAAAGTCCTTTCTTTGCAGTCACCCAAGGTGTTTCATCGACAAGGAAACTAAACTTTTAATTGTACCACGTAAGGCCGCACTGAGCCACTTAATTTTTATTTATCAGAAGCGACCTGGAACATCGCAAATGATGTCTCAAACGAGTGGAATAATCATCAAGTGGAAAATTGACAGCAGCAGCAGCAAAATACTCGAAACGCGCGTGACGTTTAATTCTAAATGTGACAATGTGCTTTCGCCCGGTTAACATAAAGGCAACATCACGATCAACAACAGCAACAACAACAACCACAGCCACTATCACCAGGAGGTGTAGCAAGTTTAAAGTTGCATTGATTAGGTCTCGCCCTGTGACCAATGTGGCAACAACAAAATATGAACACAGGACATCCTAAAGCGACGACGCACAACAGAAACATCCTGGAATAAGCCAGCAAATATTCCGCTCAGCACTGAGGGATCGGGTGGGCTCCGAGTGAGAGAGAGAAAGGGGTCAGGGAGAGGGAGGGGAGAGGGGTCAGGGAAGGGAGGGATCCTCATGGAACAGCGAGAGAGTGAAGTGGAGGTTTGGCAGCTGGGAGCTGAGCCCATTCCGCCTCTGCTGCCCAGCCGAGCACCCAACCCTGGCCTGCCCTTCCCCGTCGCTGCCCCGTGGGAGAGATAATGGCTCAGCTGCTGCCCTTCTTCGTTGCCCTGTTCTTCAGGACGTGTGTGGCCGAACTTCAGAGGGGTAAGCAAGCAACAGCGTTCCGCACCTGCGAATGCCTCCCCCCCCCCAAAAAAAAAACTTACCGTACGTGGCCTTAATAGGTGCTCGCTAACATTCCCCCCACCTACACACTACACTATACACTACACTATACACTACTATACACTACACTATACACTACTATACACTACACTATACACTACACTATACACTACTATACAATACACTATACACTACTATACCCTACACTATACACTACTATACACTACACTATACACTACTATACACTACTATACACTACACTATACACTACTATACACTACACTACTATACACTACACTATACACTACACTATACACTACACTATACACTACTATATATTACACTATACACTACTATACACTACACTATACACTACTATACACTACACTACTATACACTACACTATACACTACACTATGCACTACACTATACACTACTATACACTAAATTTCGATTTAAAGCTTTCGTGACTGCAGGGATTCATCTTCTTGGTTCTTTCGGTAAAGTCACGTAGAAAGGAAATAATAAAATAATAAAAATTAAACATTAAATTGTATTTTATTATGTTTAACTTTTATTATTTTATTTATTATTATTATTATGTTTTATTTATATTATTTCATTATGTCCTTTCTACGTGACTTTACTATACACTACACTATACACTACTATACACTACTATACACTACACTATAACACTACACTATACACCAGAGGTGGGACAAAGTCATTGTTATGCAAGTCCAAGTCGAGTCGCAAGTCATCAAATTCATGACTCGAGTCTGACTCGAGTCCAAGTCACATGACTCGAGTCCACATCTCATAGGTGGGACAAAGTCATTGTTATGCAAGTCCAAGTCGAGTCGCAAGTCATCAAATTTATGACTCGAGTCTGACTCGAGTCCAAGTCACATGACTCGAGTCCACACCTCTGCTATACACTACACTATACACTACACACCACTACACTATACACTACACTATACACTACACCGCACCTCCGATTAGCGCGGTTGTCTACGTAGGGTGCGAAATAAATTAAAACAGACACACACACTTACGTCTTTGTTTTGTCCATTTGTGTTCATTGTTCTTCCTCCGTATGTCAAAGCAACATGTGTGGTGTGTGTGGGGGAGGGAGACGGTGCGTCTTATAATCCGGCATGTGCGCGTACTTGTGTGCGTGGCCAGATTTGCATTCAGTTATGATTCCAAACTCGATTCGGAGCTTTCGTGAACGCAGGAATTACTCTTTGGTTCCATTGGAACCTCATGCGTTGTCTTTGAGTTGTGCGCCTTTTGGCGTCATCTGGTCCAACACCATGTGAGACTGGGCTCTAAGAAAAGCTGTCTCGGGTGTAGACCAATCAAGTTCAAGGACAGTGCATACATCATCAGAGTTATGTTTTTTGTTTGCATTATGACTGCAGGTATTGTGGTCTATGCAAACATGACTCCTTGTAAAAAAAGGTGTCAGTTTTGTTGCCAGATAAAAGGGTAAAACACCAATTATCATACTATTTGGTTCTTTCGGTTAAAGTCACGTAAAATAGTAAAATCAAATAATAATAGAGCACGACGTTTCGGTTGCAACACAAGCAGCCATCATCAGGTAAGGATGAATGATGAAACGCAGACACGGGGACAGCAAAGGCAGACGCACATGCAGAGAGAGACACACACAAAGACAAACACATCGAGACAAACGTGTTGGTTGGTGTGTGTCATGGGACCTCCTTTGCCAGTACCAAAATATACTAATAGGATTCATATTATTCGGTTTTTTCGGTAAAGTCACGTAGGTAAAAAATATTAAAAAGTAAAATAAAATGAAATTTAAAAAAATCACGACGTTTCGGAGGCAACACAAGCTTCCGTCTTCAGGTGGTACCGTCACAGCCACGAAAGCTGTATCAAGTAAATGAGAGATTGCAGCAGCTACCACTCCGTTCATATAATGGTTGGAGAAGGTGGTGGGGCAAGGGCCACATACTTTTTATTAATATGGTAAGGTGAGGCTTACGACTAAGAATAGGCTGCATAACAAACTGAGCCTTTGTTTGGAGAGGCACGGCTTGTGACTCAACCTGTGACAGGGAGACACCACTAAACATGGTAAAACTGTAATAGTTGTCTGTTAAATAAGATTGGCAAATAAGTGTAGTTACATCTTTTTTGCATGGTTAATCACATCTTTCCAATGATTACTAAGTTTGTAACCGTCATCACGGTTGAAATTATGTCTGTGTTTGTATATTTGTATGGCTTCGTGTACAAACCTTTGATGGTAGCCGGGAGGTTTGCAGAGAACCTTGGTCTCGGAAAAGACAATTTCATGAGAGCCCACCGAGTTGTAGCAATGATCGGCAACGGCCGAAGAATCAGTTCTGCCGTGTTTCAGATCTGACTTGTGCTCGCGGACACGATCAGAAACATGACGTTTCGTTTCTCCAATGTAGCAATCACCACAAATGCAACTGAATTTGTAGACTCCAGGATACTGTAAGTCAGGAACGACATCCTTCACAGATGGAATCAAATCACGGATTGTATGCACTGTACTGAATCGGACTTGGATCTTATGCTTGTTTAGAATTTTGGAGATCTTTTTGGTCACGCCTGCTATGTATGGCAACGTGATAGTTTTGGTCGGAGTTTCATGTGGCTGTTTCTGCAGTCACGAAAGCTTCAAATCTAGAATTATACTAATAGGGTTTTCCCCTTTTTTCTGGCAACAAACTGACACTTTTAGCAAGGAATCATGCTTACTACATTAACCACAATACTTGCAGTCAAATGCAAACAAAAGAAATACTCTGATAATTTATGCCTTTTGGCGTCATCTGGTCGAACACCATATGAGACTAGGCTCTAAAGAAAGCTGTCTCTGGTGTGGACCAATCAGTTTCAAGGACAATGCATAAATCATCAGAGTATTGTTTTTTGGTCGCATTTGACTGCAAGTATTGTGGTTAATGTAGTAAGCATGATTCCTTGCTAAAGGTGGCAGTTTTGTTGCCAGATAAAAGGGGAAAACCCCTATTAGTGTTGGTGTGTGTCTCGCTCGTCTTTGTGTGTGTGTCCCTCTCTGCACGTGTCTCTGCCCTATGCTGTTCCACGCGTCTGTGTTCATCATTCATTCTTACCTGATGATGGTTGCTTGTGTTGCCTCCGAAACGTCGTAATTTTTTTCATTCATTTATTTTTCACCTACGTTAATTTAGTTGTTTTTTTTTTCCATTTATTTGTGTTTCACCTACGTTAATTTAGTTTTTTTTTTCATTTATTTATGTTTCACCTACGCGACTTTACCGATAAAACCAAAGAGGATGAATCCTTGCAGTCACGAAAACTTCAAATCTAGAATCGTCTAATTATGATTCGGAAAACGTGTTCACAAGCTACACACCTCGTGCAAATGGCCAAGCGATGATCCCCACGCTCCTTCTCTGACCACGATCGCAGTTTAGCAAACACGGGGAGAAGTTTAGCGAGGGGGGGTGATCTCAATCGAGTGCCGGGGAGCACACACAGAGCGAGCGAGCTGGGGGTAAACACTCTCCACTCAGCGCTGCAGCTGAAGCGTCGTGCACTCTGCGGATTTCATAGAAGCCCTTATAAAGGTGGCATAGCAATACACTTTGTAACACAGTTTTTTATTTGCTTATGCTTCAAAAGTACATCGAATGGATGTTATGCCCCACAAACTTTGCTTTTGTGACCAGGACTTTATGTGAACGAAAGACACGAATTCGCCCGTTTTCTCAGTGAAAATAAGTACATTTCAAAAATGTCAATGTTCTGGTCACAAAAGCAAAGTTTGTGGGAAATAAGAGCCACTTTATGTACTTTTGAGGCAGAACCAATTAGGAAATAACACTTACTACCCAGGGACAAATCTATATTTTTTGTAACACAGTGTAATATAACCCAGCAGTGTGGAGTCGGGCTGAATGATTAATCGATTTCAAATCGAAATCGCAATTTGAAACAAAGCGATTAGCAAATTGCAAAGGCTGTGATTCTTTTGCGATTTGAAAAGTCCTATTACTTTTTTATTGGAATTGTTTTATTTCTTTGCAATTATAACGTTATTTATTTAACTTAACAATCGTTATGCTTGATTGTTCTATTTCAATAAATAATTTTAATAAATACATGTTGGAAGCAATTCATGTATTTTAAGTTCTCATCCTTGCATTAGAATATATAGAGCAGTTCATATATTTGATGTTATCACGTGGTAATGCTCCATCAAATGTTCTAATTCTATTACACAGTGAATATTAAACTTAAGCTCGACTTAAAAACATTTAATCGCGAATCAAACCGCTATCACAATATCTGTCAGAAAAATCGCAATTCGATATTTTCCCCAAATCGTTCAGCCCGAGTGGAGAGGCGTCAACAGTAGCAGCAGTAGAGAGGGTTGGTGAAGCACTTCACACACATGTTGTTGTGAAACTCCCATCCCGTGGGCGCCAAGAAGGAGCCGTGCCCTGGCTAGGAGATGTTAACTACCTCGCCTGGTGTACAGGAGGTCGTGGGTTCGATCCCGACCCTGATGCCTGCTGCTGTATATTTGGAGTCTGTGTGTCTCTCTCATCATCATCACGGTGGCTAGGAGATGTTAACTACCTCGCCTGGTGTACAGGAGGTCGTGGGTTCGATCCCGACCCTGATGCCTGCTGCTGTATATTTGGAGTCTGCGTGTCTCTCTCATCATCATCACGGTGGCTAGGAGATGTTAACTACCTCGCCTGGTGTACAGGAGGTCGTGGGTTCGATCCCGACCCTGACGCCTGCTGCTGTATATTTGGAGTCTGCGTGTCTCTCTCATCATCATCACGGTGGCTAGGAGATGTTAACTACCTCGCCTGGTGCACAGGAGGTCGTGGGTTCGATCCCGACCCTGATGCCTGCTGCTGTATATTTGGAGTCTGCGTGTCTCTCTCATCATCATCATCACGGTGGCTAGGAGATGTTAACTACCTCGCCTGGTGCACAGGAGGTCGTGGGTTCGATCCCGACCCTGACGCCTGCTGCTGTATTTTTGGAGTCTGCGTGTCTCTCTCATCATCATCACGGTGGCTATGAGATGTTAACTACCTCGCCTGGTGTACAGGAGGTTCGTGGTTTCGATCCCGACCCTGATACCTGTTGTATATTTAGAATCAACTGTGCATTTGGTTACTGTTATAAATGTCCACGCAATGAGCTGTCGTTTGTGATGCTTCTGCAAAAAAAAAAAGCTACATCGCTCAGTGGGCCTTCACCTGGTTAAAACATTTGTGTGTGTGTAGATATAGCTAGGCCGTAGCCATGGAGTCAACATCGGGGGGATCAAATCTTCCAAAAAAAAATCTGAATTTGAAAAACGAATTTCCTGAAAAAAAATAAAATACATGGGATGGACTTTTTATTTATTTTTGACAATAATGTCTAATAGTGTATTGTATTACATTGCTCTGTTTTTTCTTTTTTTACTTTGTCTTGCTTCATTGTAATGTAATGACAGAGATTAGGGATTAATAAAGTACAACCATAACCACAATCTCGATTTAAAGCTTTCGTGACTGCAGGGATTCATCTTCTTGGTTCTTTCGGTAAAGTCACGTAGAAGGGAAATAATAAAATAATAAAAATAAAACATAATAAAATAATTCTCACGACGTTTCGGCCACAACGCAAGCAGCCGTCCTCAGGTGAAGAACAGGTCTGTCGAGAAGACAGAGTCTGAATGGCTTCTCGACAGACCTGTTCTTCACCTGAGGACGGCTGCTTGCGTTGTGGCCGAAACGTCGTGAGAATTATTTTATCATGTTTAATTTTTATTATTTCATTATTTCCCTTCTACTTGACTTTACCGAAAGAACCACGAAGACATAACCACAATCATATAAACACAAATCTATTTTATAGCGATATATTGAGGGGAGGGGGGTGGGAGACATTTTGAGCATATTTGAACATTGTGGGGGTGTATGTGTCCCCCCCAATAAACAGAGGTGTGGACTCGAGTCATGTGACTTGGACTCGAGTCAGACTCGAGTCATGAATTTGATGACTTGCGACTCGACTTGGACTTGCATAACAATGACTTTGTCCCACCTATGAGATGTGGACTCGAGTCATGTGACTTGGACTCGAGTCAGACTCGAGTCATGAATTTGATGACTTGCGACTCGACTTGGACTTGCATAACAATGACTTTGTCCCACCTATGAGATGTGGACTCGAGTCATGTGACTTGGACTCGAGTCAGACTCGAGTCATGAATTTGATGACTTGCGACTCGACTTGGACTTGCATAACAATGACTTTGTCCCACCTCTGCCAATAAATATTCTAATGACGACCTTGGTGTATAGACACTCAATATTTTTGCTTGACACGTCCCATCGTCTGCCCGGCCTCCCATGAGCAACAGGCGAGCCAACGAGCAAACACCGAACGAAGCGAAAACGAATTTGTTTGAATCTGCGCACTCGTGAAACTTTCAGACGAGGCCGAGGAGACGGAGCCGCGTGCGCCGATCCGCGTGCTGCCGCCGTGGCTGCAAGGCCTCGTGGCAGTCATCGGCTTCCTCTTCCTCGTCTTCGTCATCTTCATCGTCAACAAAGTGTGGTGCGCAGACCACGGGTCAGTGACGCAAAGACGATGGCGCCCGCCATGAATGACGTCACGCGATTGACCCCTCCCCCCTCCCCCCCTCCTCAAATGTGACGTCACAAAGCTCTGCCCCCTCCCTCCCTCCCTCCCCCCCGAAACCATATTTACATTTTGAAAATGAAACGCGCTTCGAATCGCTTTAAACTATTGCCATTGTCGTGCGTATTTAATGTGGCGCTGCACTCTGATGTTGTAGGAGTGTTGTTATAAACAATCAGTGTTGCTATAACTATTCTATATTTATTTGAAGTTGCGCATTTTGATGTGACGTCACATTTCTCAAACCGCCTCCCTCCTCGTCACACATCGTCACAAATGTCTGACCCCCCCCCCCCCAGGTGCGTGACGTCATTTATGGACGGCACCAAAGGTCCCCCCCCCCCCTCGTGTAGCCTGTAACAGACTGCAGGGTCAAGTGCTGTTAGCGAGCAGCACCTATGAAGGAACACGAGGGGGTGGGTGGCCAGCACCACGCCCGACCGCCTTTGTCTCCCTCGTGGCAATGTTTACTACACCCCACACAACACACACACACTCGCCCCCAAGGGTTCCTGTGGGTTTGATCCCGACCCCTGACGCCTGCTGCTGCTGTATATTTGGAGTTTGCGTCTCTCTCATCATCATCATCATCGCGGTGACGAGGAGATGTTAACTACCTCGCCTGGTATACAGGAAGACGTGGGTTCGATCCCGACCCTGATGCCTGCCTGTTTGGAGTTTGCGTCTCTCTCATCATCATCATCACGGTGGCTAGGAGATGTTAACTACCTCGCCTGGTATACAGGAAGACGTGGGTTCGATCCCGACCCTGATGCCTGCCTGTTTGGAGATTGCGTCTCTCTCATCATCATCATCACGGTGGCTAGGAGATGTTAACTACCTCGCCTGGTATGCAGGAGGTTCGTGGGTTCGATCCCGACCCTGATGCCTGCCTGTTTGGAGATTGTGTGTTCTCCCTGCAGTGGAGTGCATCGTGTTTAACTACGGAGAAATGTGTCTTGTGCGACGGGACAATCCTGCCGATGAGACGCGCCGATTAAATTGTCGAATCTGGGGAATCGGTGCTCGGCACTGGTGGAGCCAGTGTGGGGGGGGGGGTGGCACGCGCCCCCCCCCCCCCCAATGATCGGATCATTGGGGTTTATTAGTAATAAATCGGCATTCTGCGACCCCCACTGCCACTGTGTAGCATATTACGTGCCAGGGACTCTATGGGATGATAGGACAATAGTGTGAGTCCATAATTGTCAATAAGTAACGGCAAAGCGGTTATAAGCGAGTCAGAATTGTGCGCAGTTGCGTGTCCAGCCCACGACTTCCCTGAAGGCGTCAGCAGCTCCAGCGAGCGCGATGCCGATCACACGACGCGGTTCCAATTCGACCCTCGATCGATGGCCGCACCATCGCCGCACACGCGTCGAATAAAAATCAAGGGACAAGTCAATTACTAACAACTCCTCTTATCTTTACTCATTGCTGGAGGGGCTGTGCCCCCAATCCCCTTCCTGAAAATCCTGGCTCCGCCATGGGTGCTCAGTTTTTTTCAGTTTTCGTTTCATTTATTAGGTGTAGCCCTGTGAGCCATTCGGCTCTTGAATCGGGTGCAACCGCAACTAAAAAACACAAAAACAATAACGTGAAAACATCTTAAAGTGAATTTTGATTTAAAGCTTTCGTGACTGCAGGGATTCATATTCTTGGTTCTTTCGGTAAAGTCACGTAGAAGGGAAATAATAAAATAGTAAAAATATTAAACAATAAAAATTCTCACGACGTTTCGACTGCAACACAAGCAATCATCATCAGGTGTGAAATCCACAGAAGAAAAAAAATTCTTCTTTTTTTTCCAAATTTTCTGTCTGTGGATTTCACAGCTGATGATGATTGCTTGTGTTGCAGTCGAAACGTCGTGAGAATTTTTATTGTTTAATATTTATATTATTTTATTATTTCCCTTCTACGTGACTTCACCGAAATAACCAAGAAAACATCTTAAAGTGACTATGCGCAAACAGAAAAATCGGGATCGTGACGCGAAACGGAAGCACGGACGGCTGACGCAGCAGCGGGGTTTTTGTTGTTCTGGTTGTTGTTGTTGCTGTTGTTGTTGTTGTTGCTATTGTTGTTGTTGTTGCCGCTGCAGGGATGATGTGTACGCGGACGTGGTGGCGGATGTGGCGGTGGAGGTGGCGGTGGAGGGGACGGCTCGCCGGCACGCTGAGCAACACAGCACCAGCAACGAGTAGGAAACGCGTAGACACCCAGAGACTCACGTAGCAACCCATCGACTTGCATAGGGGCCCACCAACTCACATATAAACCCATGGGATCACATAGAAACCCATAGACTTGGATAGGGGCACACCAACTCCCATATAGACCCATGGGATCACATAGAAACCCATAGACTTGGATAGGGGCACACCAACTCCCATATAGACCCATGGGATCACATAGAAACCCATAGACTTGGATAGGCGTCACCAACTCCCATATAAACCCATGGGATCACATAGAAACCCATAGACTTGCATAGGCGTCACCAACTCCCATATAGACCCATGAGATCACATAGAAACCCATAGACTTGGATAGGGGTCCACCGGCTCGCATATAAACCCATTGGCTCATATAGAAACCCATAGACTTGGATAGGGGCTCACCAACTCACATACAAACCCATGGGCTCACATAGAAACCCATAGACTTGGATAGGGGCACACCAACTCACATATAAACCCATGGGATCACATAGAAACCCATAGACTTGGATAGGGGCACACCAACTCCCATATAGACCCATGGGATCACATAGAAACCCATAGACTTGGATAGGCGTCACCAACTCCCATATAAACCCATGGGATCACATAGAAACCCATCGACTTGCATATAAACCAATTGATTTGCATAAAGGATCACGTATTTACATAACAACCCATAGGCTTGCATAGAAACTCTAAAACAAAAGGTTTATCTCGCATCAGCTATTGGGCTCGTGTTTTTCAGCAGAAATGTGAACCAGTTTCAACTTTTCGATTGAAAGCTTCTTTCGTGACTGCAGGGATTCATCTTCTTGGTTCTTTCGGTAAAGTCACGTAGAAGGGAATTAATAAAATAATAAAAATAAAACATAATAAAATAATTTTCACGACGTTTCGGCCACAACGCAAGCAGCCGTCCTCAGGTGAAAACCAGGTCTGAGGACGGCTGCTTGCGTTGTGGCCGAAACGTCGTGAAAATTATTTTATTATGTTTTATTTGTATTATTTTATTACTTCCCTTCTACGTGACTTTACCGAAAGAACCAAGGAGACAGTTTCAACTTCTCTGAGACTCACCAAGCAGCATTACGTGCTGCTGGGTCGGCCCAGTGGTGCTCTTATAGGGAAATGAACCTCATGGCGGTACCCCGGCTCTCGCATAATGTCCGTGATGCAGTCACTGTCAGTCTGTTGATGGTCGGCGATGCGGCAATCGACTCATCTCGCCGAGCTGTGCACTACGATGCACCGCTACGGTGCCTACCAGCGAGCGTTCGTGGTCTCGGCGCAATCGTCCTCGCTGCGTGTCGACATTGCGCAGCGTGGCACCCATTTCGGGATTGATTCGTACCCCAGTCGCGGAGTTGAGTAACACCCCTGGGGAAAAAATGGTGTCCCAGAAATAAAAAACTATTTAATTGCCTCGGACATTTTGTATTGTGTGCATCAAATGCCGACCACAGAGGGCATCTGGCCCCTTCAGTGCAGGACAGCAACAAGGTTAAGTGTCGGTCCCAGCGCCGTCCCCTGGGTGATGTTTAACCCAGGATCACGGCAAGAGGGCAGAGTCAACAAATGAATGATGGATTCCGCGTGGGCTCGCGATTAATGGTGAATAATTGTCCCACCTGTTGTTTGCCACGCAACATAATCATTAGCGGCACCGTGGGGAGTTTAAGCTACGAAATCAGGCACCTGGGGGGTGGGGTGGGGGGGGGTCAGACATTGGTGACGATGTGTGACGAGTGGGGGGGGGGGGTGAGAAATGTGACGTCACATCAAAATGCGCAACTTTAAATATAGACAACACGTTCTACTTAGTTAAATAGAATGTTAATAAATGTTTTCTCTTACAACATCAGAGTGCAGCGCCACATTAAATACGCACTACAATGACAATAGTTTAAAGTGATTTGAAGCATGTTTTATATATATTTTTGGGGGGGGGGGGCAGAGCTTCGTTACGTCATATTTGAGGGGGGATCTGACTTTTTGTGATGCCGTGTGACGAGGGGGGGGGGGGTCAAAAATCGTCCCAAATCGCGTGACGTCATTTATGGACGGCCCCCAACTCAACAGCCCCACGGCATTCTGGGAGTGCATCATTTTACCATTAAACGAGCACCCAGTGCGGTGTGGGAACATCAGCCAGGGTCAGGGGTCATTCACCTGCGGCTCTTCAAGGAACTGCTTGGTGACTTTATTAAGAATCGTCTCGAATTCTGATACATTGCGGCTCTTGAAATACAGATTTGTTTTTTATACCGAATTTGCTTGCTCAACCCCTGGTCTGGGGAGACAAAGGCGGCCGGGCGTGGCGCTGGCCACCCACCCCCTCGTGCGCCGTGCCGGCCTTCATAGGTGCTCGCGAACAACACTTGCCCTAGCAGTCTGTCACAGGCTACACGGGGGATCTTTGTCTTTGTGTTCGCAGCGTCGGGCAGCACAAGGCTTTTGAGAACGCGACGCTGGAGAACGAGGAGGGATCAGCGGAGACTGCCAGCACGGCTTTCTAAAGACTCAACACACGCACCACACACACCACACACGCACCACACACACGCACATTGCATAGTTTCAACTTGCAGACGCATACAGGGATTCATTGAAGTTGGGTCTGTCCAGGTGTGTAATAAACCTGCGCTGTGCCCGGCACACAACGTCGAGTGTGCCGCTCGCTATGGCAGCAGCTACGAGACCGCTTACCGCTCACGCTGGGAAAACACCGAGTGAGAAACGAAGCCCTCTATGTATGCGCACGCACACAACACGTGAACCCTGACATGCGTGTGCACTTACACACGTGCGCACACACCACTAACACGCGTGTACACCTAGGCGCGCACACACACGCGTGCACATTCACACACGTCCACATGGCAAGCGCACACTTCGACTCGCCGTGGCCTGATTTTCACGCGTTCCCATCGTCCTCGGCTCGTCCGGGTCTACAAGACGCGGTCCTCAACCTGTGACCGCTGTCAACGAGGTCAAAGCTGCTGCTGCCACACGCAAAAGACAAAGATCCCCCCTGTAGCCTCTAACAGACTGATGGGGCAAGTGCTGCGAGCACCTACGAAGGCCGGCACGGTTACACGAGCGGGCGAGTTGCCAGCACCACGCCCGGCCGCCTTTGTCTCTCCGTTTAACACACCGCACCAGGGAGCTCGTTTGAGGCCGAGTCGACCTAGGGGAGGTCCAGGTCGGGTTCAAATATCCCACACCGTTGTTGGTCGCGAGCGGCGATCGAAGCCGGGTCGCCGGGTTCTTAGCGGGGTGCGCTAACCGCTGCACCACCGCTCCCCACCACTGTCCCTCGGATTATGAGAATGCTGGGAACGAGCACATCAATTGTGAGGGTCACGAGTAGCACGTGCTCCTTGCGTTCGTGCCTTAGGCCGATCATCACGACTCCAGGGGCAAGGGAAGCGGGCGGGCGCGTTTATTGTCACGGTGAGTACGCACGGCGGTATTAACCAGGGCGGCCACTGGATCCGAGCAGCGTGAGCGCGCTCGTCATTGGGGTAATGCCGATGTGCGCTCACGCGGTCCTTGAGAAAGGGGCCGTCCATAAATGACGTCACGCACCTGGGGGGAGGGGGCGGGTTTTTGTGACGATGTGTGACGAGTGGGGGAGGGGGTGAGAAATGTGACGTCACATGAAAATGCGCAACTTTAAATAAATATAGAATTGTTATAACGCTAATTGTTATAACGACACTCCTACAACATCAGAATGCAGCGCCACATGAAATACGCACTACAATGACAATAGTTCAAAGCGATTTGAAGCGTGTTTCATTTTCAAAATGGAAATATGGTTTTGGGGGGGGGGGGCAAGGCTTTGTGACGTCATATTTAAGGGGGGGGGCTGACTTTTTGTGACGCCGTGTGACGAAGGGGGGGGCGGGTAAAAAATCGTCCAAAATCTCGTGACGTCATTTATGTGCGGCCCCACAAGGAGGTTGCCGACCTATCTGTAGGGCTTTTCGAGTGATGATGTTGATGTTGTTGTTGTTGTCCCGTCGTGCGTTGCCTCTTCTCCGCAAGCTCGCGTTGCCTTTCGCGAGAAAAAATTCGTCGAGGAATCGGTTGAAACGACCCCTCTTGAAAACAAAAGTAAATCGTCTTCACACTCGGTGAGGCTTTCCTGAATAAACGACTCTTGCGCTTTCTCCCGACTGGGTGTCGTGCAAGGCAGCACACGAACGTGTGCGTATGTTCAACTTCTTTTGCACAGTACGTAGCCAACCGTGCGAGTCTTGCCGGTGGGCGCGTTGTGACGTTGCGTCGGGCGCACCAACAGACATGCACACGATGGACGCAAACGCGTTTGGCTTTTCGTACCGCGCGCCAACAACAACAACAAAAAACTTTGACGAGTCGTAAAAAAAAAATCCACTGCCAAATTTAATCCGGCCGGAGGAAATAAAGGCAACTCCCCAACAAAATGCGTTCTTTACAGCCGACTGCCGAAGGTGTCACCGATTGGAGGGCAGCACCATTCAGACAACAAGCTCCAACGTGTTCTTCCAAAACACGACCACGCGTCTCCCGACCACGTGTCCCCCGACCACGTGTCCCCCGACCACGTGTCCCCCGACCACGTGTCCCCCGACCACGTGTCCCCCGACCACGTGTCTCCCGACCACGTGTCCCCCGACCACGTGTCCCCCGACCACGTGTCCCCCGACCACGTGTATCCCGACCACGTGTCCCCCGACCACGTGTCCCCCGACCACGTGTCTCCGGACCACGTGTCCCCCGACCACGTGTCCCCCGACCACGTGTCTCCCGACCACGTGTCCCCCGACCACGCGTCTCCCCGACCACGTGTCTCCGGACCACGTGTCCCCGGACCACGTGTCCCCCGACCACGTGTCCCCCGACCACGTGTCTCCCGACCACGTGTCCCCCCGACCACGTGTCCCCCGACCACGTGTATCCCGACCACGTGTCCCCCGACCACGTGTCCCCCGACCACGTGGCAGGAGAAACCGCCGCTTGGGCCATCGGCGTCGCGATGCTTGAGAATGTAAAATCGGATCTCCCGCGGCTATCACAGAGTTGCATCCGAGATCGCTCCTTGTTCACACACACACAAACGGTAGATATGTCAAACATTTTTAATTTCTCCTGGGAGGGAGGAGGAAGGGTGGTTCTGCGGGTAACGGGCAAAATCGCAGATACCCGGACGGCGTACAACAGGAGGTGCGGGCCCACGTAGCAAAGCTGGGCCTCGTGTCGGAGCGATGGGGAATAGTGGATGCAGGACGAGGAGGATTCCACCCTCTCAAGCTTCAACCTCGAGTTGGAAAGAGTTAGAAAAAATATATAGAAAGACTTCTAAAAAGTTGCAGTCCGACGCCATCGTGGTCGCACCCAGATGGCGTGGAAATCCCTTGAACGCGGCGCCGGCCGCAAGACTTTCCACCGGCGATTCGCGAGCCACTGCGGACGATTTCTGGGGAGTTATTGAGTTCAAGAAGCGGCTACGTTGCGTGCCGTCTTCACCACAGCACCGGTACCGGTGTTGTCCGCTTCCGTTTGGCCCGGGCGTAACCGCGAGCGGAGGTCCGGTTACAAACAGTTCGCACGAATCGTCCAAGATTGGTTTCGCGACACGCGCGCATTTTGGCACACGTCTCACGAGCGCGAGCACCGAGGATTAGTCGGTGAAGCGATGACGCGTCGCGCCGAACCCGTGCGGCGGTGACGGTGGGAGCCTCAGACTGACGTCTTAAAGTCGTTTTCGTTTCTTATTTTACCGAACTTGAGGTTCGCGATGGGCAGCATGGGACACACAGCCTGAGTACGTAGGCCACAAAGTATAGGAGCCATTTACATGGGAGGCATGTGACTTCATTTCGAGTTGCATTTCCATTAATGTGCTATAGTAACCACTGTAAACTAAAAATTAACACTTTCCTGCGGAGGGAGCTGGTAGGAACGTTGGGTTGCTCGGTCAATGGCCTGCAGGGTCAACGGCGGTGTGGTGTATTCCGCAAATATGCCCGACTGTGAGGGCGGGCACAAGCCGGCGTGAGTAGGTGAAACGTTGAGTTTTATAAGGGCACCACGGGGTGACCAGCCCCTCCCCACCCAGCCCCTCCCAGCCCCTCCCCACCCTCCCCTCCCCACCCAGCCCTTCCCTGCACGACGGACGGACGGACGGACACAATAATCCCCTGTGGGCTGGTGTAACCAGGAAGTTCCTACCAGTATAAAAAAAATATCACTTCAGGTATTTAAATTATGCTATCGGCCAAGATGCCCCATCGTGGAATTCCGTGTCAGAATTGTCCCTGCCGCGGAGCTCCGCGTCAGGGCGGTGTCCCCATGGCGGAGCTCCGTGGAGCATGCCTAGCGCATGGTGACGAGCTCCTCGGAGGAGGTGGGGTGGATGGCGACGGTGCGGTCGAAGTCGGCCTTGGTGGCGCCGCAGCGAAGGGCCACGGAGAAGCCCTGCAGCATCTCGTCGCAGCCGGCGCCCTGCATGTGAATCCCCACCACCTGCGCCGCACGCAAAGACAAAGATCACCCGTGTAGTCTTAACAGACTGTTGGGGCAAGTGCTGTTAGCGAGCACCTACGGAGGCCGGCACGGCACACGAGGGGGTGGGTGGTCAGTGCCGCGCCCGGCCGCCTTTGTCTCCCCAGCGGCGACGTTTACACATCGCACCAGGTACTCGTTTGAGGCCGAGTCGACCTAGGGGAGGCGCAGGTCCGGTTCAGATAATCGTCACTGGTGTTGGTGGGCCATGCGAGTGGGAATCGAACTCGGGTCGCCTGGGTTCGTAGTGCAGCACCACGCTACTGATCGCTGTATGACCGCTCTACCCAGGCCACTCGTACAACAACAACAACAACCACCACCACCACCACCATACTGGTTCTTTCGGTAAAGTCTCGTAGGTAGAAAATAAAATAGATCACGACGCTTTAGGTGGGAAACGTCGTGATCTCTTTGATTTGATTTTCTACCCACGTGACTTTACCGAAAGAACCAAAGAGCATGGATTCCCGCAGTCACGAAAGCTTCAAATCAACAACAACAACAACAACCATTGGAACCTCATTTGCCAGTAAAAATATGATAATTGGTTCTTTACCCTTTTATCTGGCAACAAAACTGACACCTTTTTTACAAGGAGTCATGTTTGCATAGACCGCAATACCTGCAGTCATAATGCAAACAAAAAAACACAACTCTGATAATGTATGCACTGTCCTTGAAGTTGATTGGTCCACACCCGAGACAGCTTTCCTTAGAGCCTAGTCTCACATGGTGTTGGACCAGAGGACGCCAAAAGGCGCACAACTCAACGACAATGCACCATCAGAGTATGAGAGCTCGGGGCAAGCATTTACACCATTGGAACCTCATTTGCCAGTAAAAATATGATAATTGGTTATTTACCCTTTTATCTGGCAACAAAACTGACACCTTTTTTACAAGGAGTCATGTTTGCATAGACCACAATACCTGCAGTCATAATGCAAACAAAAAAACACAACTCTGATCATGTATGCACTGTCCTTGAAGTTGATTGGTCCACACCCGAGACAGCTTTCCTTAGAGCCCAGTCTCACATGGCTTGGACCAGATGCGCCTTTTGGCGTCTATGCAAACATGACTCCTTGTAAAAAAGGTGTCAGTTTAGTTGCCAGATAGAAGGGTAAAAAAACAATGATCAACAACAACCACCACCGTTCACCCCTTCAGTGGCGGTGACGTCACCACGGCGCGTGCGCACGCACACCCACCCTCTCGTCGTCGTGCGCGCACACCAACTTCATGACGCACGTGCCCTTGCGCTCCGTCACCGCGTGGTACATGGGCGTGAACGTGGCAGTGTACGCGCGCACCGCGCCGCGCCCAAACCGCTCTTCGGCCTCTCGCTGCGTGAGGCCGACGGCTCCGATTGGCGGGTGGCTGAACACCACCGAGGGGATGTTGTCGTAGTGCATCCGGGCGCCGGGCTCGCCGCCAAAGAGCCGCGCCGCCAGCTTCCTGCCGGCCATGATGGCGACGGGGGTGAGCAGCGCTCGCCCGCACACGTCGCCCAGCGCGTACACGCCGGCGCGGCTCGTGTTCTGGAACTCGTCCACGGTGACGTGGCCCTGCTGGTCAGTTTCGATCCCCTGCGACGGGAGACGAGAGGGAGGGAGGGAGGGAGTGTGACTTGTCACGGTTTTTTGTTTTACCGCCCCCCCCCCCCATCCGCATTTAGTTATTTAGATTGTGTGGCTGCTTTCGGTTGAGCTATGATTTGTGGCCGGGTTGCTTCTGCAAAAAAGAAGCTAATAACTCGGTGGGATTTACCTGGTGAAATAAAATAGTTAAAATTTTGATTTAAAGCTTTCGTGACTGCAGGGATTCAAATTCTTGGTTCTTTCGGTAAAGTCACGTAGAAGGAAAATAATAAAATAATAAAATTTTTAAACAATAAAATGCTCAGGACGTTTCGACTGCAACACAAGCAATCATCATCAGGAGTGAAAACCACAGCAAGAAAATGTTTGAAGAAAGTGGTGGTTTTTGGTGCTGACGTTAACAAAAAAACGCCACTTTTTTCAAATGTTTGCTTGTGTTGCAGTCGAAACGTCGTGAGAGTTTCATTGTTTTATATTTTTATCATTTTATTGTTTCCCTTCTACGTGACTTTACCGAAAGAAGCAATAAAATAGTTTAGTTTTATTTGTACCAATTTTTGGTGAATTGCTTCCCTTCCCGTATACTTTTCACTCCAACCGAGTTGTTGTTTTGTTTGTTGTTGTAACAACGTTCTGACCTGCCCCTCCTCGACATTTGCCAACAAAAAGAGCTTTATAGATCATCGCATTCCTCCAGTACGAATATTCGTATTTTCATATCGCTGCTGTTACTGACTACGGGGCCTTAGGTCACACCCAGGAAGGCCTCGCCTCGTCTCGCTCTTCGTCAACTTCTCCCATGGAGAGAACGCGTTGTCGATGCAATCGGGAGGAGGTGGTCGTGATGGCTGGGACACTGTGCAGTGTGGTGGAGGGAAGGTAACCTACTTGGGAGGGTGGCAGGCGGTCATCGTAGTAATGTTTGAACACGAAGGCTTTCGCGAGCAATTATCCGCGAGGTTTTTTGTATTTTCTTGGGTTAGAGATCGCGTAAATATCAATGTGTCGTGAAACCCGCCACCCCCCTACACAGCCAATTAGTGAGGTTTGTCACGTGAACGTAACGTGCCAATTATATTCTAGATTTGAAGCTTTCGTGACTGCAAGGAATCATCTTCTTAGGTTTTTTCGGTAAAGTCACGTAGAAAGTAAAATAAAATAAAAACAAAAAATCACGACGTTTCGGAGGCAACACAAGTCTCCGTCATTGATGACTTGTGTTGCCTCCGAAACGTCGTGATTTTTTGTTTTTATTTTATTTTACTTTCTACGTGACTTTACCGAAAAAACCTAAGAAGGTGCCAATTATAATTAGTTACTGGCTCTGCACACCGGAGTTTAAAACCGTAACATTTACAATTAGAGTACCGTGACATTTCGCCGGTAATAAGAAAATTAACATTTACGTGATCTAACCCAAGAAAGAGTAAAAGCTCGTTTATAGTTGGAATAATTGTTACGGTTGTTGTTGTTGTTGTTTTCCCCAAGAAGTATCGCAGGGAGTCTCAAGAGCCGTCGCTCGGAGGGTCCTGTCAACTGTTCGCAGTTGGGACGCAATGTTTATTTCTACTGTGGGAGGAAACCGGATATCCTCGGAGGAAACCCACCAGCCCCCATGGAGAACAGGAGGAGAGAGAGAGGGAACGTGCAAACTCCACGCAGGAATCGAACAAAGACCCACCCCCCGTTTCTGAGAGGCGCAAACGTCACCGCGAATCGGCGCAGCAAGCGCCGTGTCGTCATCGTCGTCATCGTCGTCGTTGTCATCGCTGCAGCCACCGTCGTGTCCCTGTCTGTGCCGTGCTCTTCATCCCTACCCTGCTGCTACTGCCACTTAACCAACTCTTACTGGTAGGAACCTCCTGGTTCCACCGGCCCACAGGGGATTATTGTGTCCGTCCGTCCGTCGTGCATGCAAAAATGGGAGGGGAGGGGCTGGGTGGAGAGGGGAGGGTGGGGAGGGGCTGGGTGGGGAGGGGCTGGTCACCCCGTGGTGCCCTTATAAAACTCAACGTTTAACCTACTCACGCCGGCTTGTGCCCGCCCTCACAGTCGGGCATATTTGCGGAATACACCACGCCGCCGTTGAGCCTGCAGGCCATTGACCGAGCAACCCAACGTTCCTACCAGCTCCCTCCGCAGGAATGTGTTAGGTGACCAGGTAAGGCCCCACCGAGGGACCCATCACAAATTAGAGCTCAAACGAGTGGCTTATCGTCACGTGGAATCGCATCGCGGCAGCCAAACACTCCGAACGCGTCGTGACGTGGAGGGGAAAACCGGAGGACCCGGAGAAAAATCCACGCGACCACGGGGAGAGAGAGAGAGAGAGAGGCACGCAAACTCCAAATATACAGCAAGCGTCGTCAGTGTCGGGATGGAACGCGCGACCTTGCGGGGGTGTGTGTGTGTCCGTGTTGAATAGGAGGAGCGTTACAGCGCTGTGGCGCTGGCGCTGCGGCTCACCACTTTGCCGAGCCCCAGGTCGGCGGTGTTGGGCCCGCGGCCCACGGCCCAGATCAACGCCTCCACGCCGACCATCACCTCCGTCCGCTCCGCCTCGCCCGGCCCGTTAGTCGCCACGGCGACCTGCAGCGGCCCTCCCGGGGAGCCGCGGCTAACGGAGCGCACCTGGCGGCGGTGGGAGAAGCCGCAATTATGGTGGGGGGGGGGGGGGGAGTGGGGCGCCGAAGGGGCGGGGGAAGGGGAGGATTTGGGGGCGGCATCTGGAAGAGGATAAAGTGGCGGTTCTAAATGCAGCCATTGGTGACCGGGCCGAGAGAGCGTCAAAGTGCGACGCTCGGAGTTCATTCTGTTTCACCTGCGGCTGAGAACTCATTGGCAAGAGCGGCCTGGGCCACCAACATTACAAACAGCGGCCCGCAGAGCTTGGGAAAACGTTAGAAGGCGATCACGGGCCGGCATCGCTCACTCGCCTGCGTGTACTTCCGCACGTCCACGCCCGATTTGAGCAGCTCCTGCGTGCAGTTCGTGCTGATCATCGCGTCGAAGTTACGCAGGACCTGGGCAGAGGGGGCATGTCAGATTCGCCGCGGGTCGAATTCAACGCTGGGTCCCTCGCCAGCCCTCCAACGTGCCGCTGTGGGTCGAACAAACCGGATCGGCACAATCCACGGAAGGTGGCGGACACCCACGGCACAAGTGGAGAAGAATCGACTCTCTCTCTCTGCTGTGTGCGACTTCGGCTACGAATACCAAACCGTGGAGAACAGAACTTCGCGCCGCCATGAATGTGCATGTGATGGCGGTGGGTGGGTGAATGGGTTGGTGAGTGAGTGGGTGAGATGATTGGGTGAGATGATTGGGTGGGTGATTGGGTGGGTGAGTGGATGGGCGAGTGAATGGTTAGTATCTGTGATTCACCAATTCCAGCACAGAGCAACTGAACGGCGAAAATCGCATGGGACTTCGTTGGCTACGAACACAAATCCGTGCAGAACATAACTTCGCACTCTGCCAAATAGGCGGTGGGTGGGTGAATGTGTGAGTGAATGGGTGAGTGGATGAGCGAGTGGGTGAGCGAGTGGGTGAGTGAGTGAGTGGGTGAGTGGATGAGTGAGTGGGTGAGTGAGTGAGTGAGCTAGTAGATGAGTGGGTGAGCGAGTAGATGAGTGAGTGGGTGAGTGAGTGAGTGGATGGGTGAGTGGGTGGGTGAGTGAGTGGATGAGTGAGTGGGTGAGTGGGTGGGTGAGTGGGTGAGTGAGTGGATGAGTGAGTGGGTGAGTGAGTGGGTGAGCTAGTAGATGAGTGGGTGAGCGAGTAGATGAGTGAGTGGGTGAGTGAGTAGATGAGCGAGTGGGTGAGCGAGTAGATGAGCGAGTGGGTGAGCGAGTGGGTGAGTGAGTGGGTGAGTGAGTGGGTGAGTGAGTAGATGAGTGAGTGGGTGGGTGAGTGGGTGAGTAAGTGGGTGAGCGAGTAGATGAGTGGGTGAGTGAGTGGGTGAGTGAGCGGGTGAGTGGATGAGTGAGTGGGTGAGCGAGTAAATGAGTGGGTGAGTCAGTGAGTGGGTGAGTGAGTGAGTGAGTGGATGAGTGGGTGGGTGAGTGGGTGGGTGAGTGAGTGGGTGAGTGGGTGGGTGAGTGGGTGAGTGAGTGGATGAGTGAGTGGGTGAGTGGGTGGGTGGGTGGGTGAGTGAGTGGATGAGTGAGTGGGTGAGTGGGTGGGTGGGTGAGTGGGTGAGTGAGTGGATTAGTGAGTGGGTGAGCGAGTAGATGAGCGAGTGGGTGAGCGAGTGGGTGAGCGAGTGGGTGAGCGAGTGGGTGAGCGAGTGGGTGAGCGAGTGGGTGAGTGGGTGGGTGAGTGAGTGGGTGCGTGAGTGGGTGAGCGAGTAGATGAGTGGGTGAGTGAGTGGGTGAGTGAGTGGGTGAGTGGATGAGTGAGTGGGTGGGTGGGTGAGTGGGTGAGTGAGTGGGTGAGTGAGTGGGTGAGTGAGTGGGTGAGTGAGTGGGTGGGTGAGTGGGTGGGTGAGTGGGTGAGTGAGTGGGTGAGTGGGTGGGTGGGTGAGTGGGTGAGTGAGTGGGTGGGTGAGTGGGTGAGCGAGTAGATGAGTGGGTGAGTGAGTGGGTGAGTGAGTGGGTGAGTGGATGAGTGAGTGAGTGAGTGGGTGAGTAGTGGGTGAATGGATGAGTGAGTGGGTGAGTGAGTGGGTGGGTGAGTGGGTGGGTGGGTGAGTGGGTGAGTGAGTGGGTGAGTGAGTGGGTGAGTGGGTGAGTGAGTGGGTGAGTGAGTGGGTGAGCGAGTAGATGAGTGGGTGAGTGAGTGGGTGAGTGGGTGGGTGAGTGGGTGGGTGAGTGAGTGGGTGAGCAAGTAGATGAGTTGGTGAGTGAGTGGGTGAGTGGGTGGGTGAGTGGGTGGGTGAGTGAGTGGGTGAGTGAGTGGGTGAGTGAGTGGGTGAGCGAGTAGATGAGTTGGTGAGTGAGTGGGTGAGTGGGTGGGTGAGTGGGTGGGTGAGTGAGTGGGTGAGTGAGTGGGTGAGCGAGTAGATGCGAGTAGGTGAGTGAGTGGGTGAGTTGGTAGTATCTGTGCTTTACCAATTCTCATACAGAGCAACCCTCACGGCTAAAATCTCCTGGGACTTTATCGGCCGCGCGGCATCGTGAACAACGCTCCACTCACCTCGTTTTGCCGGATGAGCAGCGACGTTTGAGCTCCCAGTGCCGCAAAGATGCCGGCCAATTCCACGGCGATGTACCCAGCACCGACCAGCACCACGCGGCTGAACACCACACCACACACAACGACACAACGACACAGATCCTCCTCCGCCTGCACGCCACACCGTGGGGGTGCGAGTACCGTTAGCGAGGAGCAGGACCTGTGAAGGCCGCGCCGTTACGGTGCACCAGGGGGGGGGGGGGGGGTACGGTGAGCAGCGCGCCCAGCCGTCTTTGTCTTCCCAGTCTTGATGTTGACCAAAGCACATTTAGCTCTTGACCAGACACGACCAGCGACATGAAGAATGACGTGAACAGGCAGTGACGTGAACAGGCAGCGACGTGAACAGGCAGCGACGTGAACAGGCAGTGACGTGAACAGGCAGCGACGTGAACAGGCAGCGACGTGAACAGGCAGCGACGTGAACAGGCAGCGACGTGAACAGGCAGCGACGTGAACAGGCAGCGACGTGAACAGGCAGCAGTGTGAACAGGCAGCAGTGTGAACAGGCAGCAGTGTGAACAGGCAGCGGTGTGAACAGGCAGCGATGTGAACAGCCAGCAGTGTGAACAGGCAGCAGTGTGAACAGGCAGCAGTGTGAACAGGCAGCGACGTGAACAGGCAGCAGTGTGAACAGGCAGCGGCGTGAACAGGCAGCAGTGTGAACAGGCAGCAGTGTGAACAGGCAGCAGTGTGAACAGGCAGCGATGTGAACAGGCAGCGATGTGAACAGGCAGCGATGTGAACAGGCAGCGACGTGAACAGGCAGCGACGTGAACAGGCAGCAGTGTGAACAGGCAGCAGCGTGAACAGGCAGCAGCGTGAACAGGCAGCAGTGTGAACAGGCAGCAGTGTGAACAGGCAGCGATGTGAACAGGCAGCAGTGTGAACAGGCAGCAGTGTGAACAGGCAGCAGTGTGAACAGGCAGCAGTGTGAACAGGCAGCAGTGTGAACAGGCAGCAGTGTGAACAGGCAGCAGTGTGAACAGGCAGCAGTGTGAACAGGCAGCAGCGTGAACAGGCAGCAGTGTGAACAGGCAGCGACGTGAACAGGCAGCAGTGTGAACAGGCAGCAGTGTGAACAGGCAGCGATGTGAACAGGCAGCAGTGTGAACAGGCAGCAGTGTGAACAGGCAGCAGTGTGAACAGGCAGCAGTGTGAACAGGCAGCAGTGTGAACAGGCAGCAGTGTGAACAGGCAGCAGTGTGAACAGGCAGCAGTGTTAACAGGCAGCGATGTGAACAGGCAGCAGTGTGAACAGGCAGCGATGTGAACAGGCAGCAGTATAAACAGGCAGCAGTGTGAACAGGCAGCAGTGTGAACAGGCAGCAGTGTTAACAGGCAGCGATGTGAACAGGCAGCAGTGTGAACAGGCAGCGATGTGAACAGGCAGCAGTGTGAACAGGCAGCAGTGTGAACAGGCAGCAGCGTGAACAGGCAGCAGCGTGAACAGGCAGCAGTGTGAACAGGCAGCAGTGTGAACAGGCAGCGATGTGAACAGGCAGCAGTGTGAACAGGCAGCGATGTGAACAGGCAGCAGTGTGAACAGGCAGCAGTGTGAACAGGCAGCAGCGTGAACAGGCAGCGATGTGAACAGGCAGCAGTGTGAACAGGCAGCAGTGTGAACAGGCAGCAGTGTGAACAGGCAGCAGTGTGAACAGGCAGCAGTGTGAACAGGCAGCAGCGTGAACAGGCAGCGAGGTGAACAGGCAGCAGTGTGAACAGGCAGCAGTGTGAACAGGCAGCAGTGTGAACAGGCAACAGTGTGAACAGGCAGCAGTGTGAACAAGCAGCAGTGTGAACAGGCAGCAGCGTGAACAGGCAGCAGCGTGAACAGGCAGCAGTGTGAACAGGCAGCAGTGTGAACAGGCAGCAGTGTGAACAGGCAGCAGTGTGAACAGGCAGCAGTGTGAACAGGCAGCAGTGTGAACAGGCAGCGATGTGAACAGGCAGCAGTGTGAACAGGCAGCGACGTGAACAGGCAGCAGTGTGAACAGGCAGCAGTGTGAACAGGCAGCGAAGTGAACAGGCAGCAGTGTGAACAGGCAGCAGTGTGAACAGGCAGCAGTGTGAACAGGCAGCAGTGTGAACAGGCAGCAGTGTGAACAGGCAGCAGCGTGAACAGGCAGCAGTGTGAACAGGCAGCGACGTGAACAGGCAGCAGTGTGAACAGGCAGCAGTGTGAACAGGCAGCGACGTGAACAGGCAGCGACGTGAACAGGCAGCAGTGTGAACAGGCAGCGAGGTGAACAGGCAGCGGCGTGAACAGGCAGCAGTGTGAACAGGCAGCGACGTGAACAGGCAGCAGTGTGAACAGGCAGCGGCGTGAACAGGCAGCGACGTGAACAGGCAGCGATGTGAACAGGCAGCAGCGTGAACAGGCAGCGAGGTGAACAGGCAGCGATGTGAACAGGCAGCAGTGTGAACAGGCAGCAGTGTGAACAGGCAGCAGTGTGAACAGGCAGCAGTGTGAACAGGCAGCAGTGTGAACAGGCAGCAGTGTGAACAGGCAGCGATGTGAACAGGCAGCAGTGTGAACAGGCAGCGACGTGAACAGGCAGCAGTGTGAACAGGCAGCAGTGTGAACAGGCAGCGAAGTGAACAGGCAGCAGTGTGAACAGGCAGCAGTGTGAACAGGCAGCAGTGTGAACAGGCAGCAGTGTGAACAGGCAGCAGTGTGAACAGGCAGCAGCGTGAACAGGCAGCAGTGTGAACAGGCAGCGACGTGAACAGGCAGCAGTGTGAACAGGCAGCAGTGTGAACAGGCAGCAGTGTGAACAGGCAGCGACGTGAACAGGCAGCGACGTGAACAGGCAGCAGTGTGAACAGGCAGCGAGGTGAACAGGCAGCGGCGTGAACAGGCAGCAGTGTGAACAGGCAGCGACGTGAACAGGCAGCAGTGTGAACAGGCAGCGGCGTGAACAGGCAGCGACGTGAACAGGCAGCGATGTGAACAGGCAGCAGCGTGAACAGGCAGCGAGGTGAACAGGCAGCGATGTGAACAGGCAGCAGCGTGAACAGGCAGCGATGTGAACAGGCAGCAGCGTGAACAGGCAGCGAGGTGAACAGGCAGCGAGGTGAACAGGCAGGAGTGTGAACAGGCAGCAGTGTGAACAGGCAGCGAGGTGAACAGGCAGCGAGGTGGACAGGCAGCAGCGTGAACAGGCAGCAGTGTGAACAGGCAGCGAGGTGAACAGGCAGCGAGGTGAACAGGCAGCAGCGTGAACAGGCAGCGATGTGAACAGGCAGCAGCGTGAACAGGCAGCGAGGTGAACAGGCAGCGAGGTGAACAGGCAGGAGTGTGAACAGGCAGCAGTGTGAACAGGCAGCGAGGTGAACAGGCAGCGAGGTGAACAGGCAGCAGTGTGAACAGGCAGCAGTGTGAACAGGCAGCAGTGTGAACAGGCAGCAGCGTGAACAGGCAGCAGCGTGAACAGGCAGCGAGGTGAACAGGCAGCAGTGTGAACAGGCAGCAGTGTGAACAGGCAGCAGCGTGAACAGGCAGCGAGGTGAACAGGCAGCGAGGTGAACAGGCAGCGAGGTGAACAGGCAGCAGCGTGAACAGGCAGCAGTGTGAACAGGCAGCAGCGTGAACAGGCAGCAGCGTGAACAGGCAGCAGTGTGAACAGGCAGCAGTGTGAACAGGCAGCAGCGTGAACAGGCAGCGAGGTGAACAGGCAGCGGCGTGAACAGGCAGCAGTGTGAACAGGCAGCGAGGTGAACAGGCAGCAGTGTGAACAGGCAGCGAGGTGAACAGGCAGCAGCGTGAACAGGCAGCAGTGTGAACAGGCAGCAGCGTGAACAGGCAGCAGTGTGAACAGGCAGCAGCGTGAACAGGCAGCAGCGTGAACAGGCAGCAGTGTGAACAGGCAGCGAGGTGAACAGGCAGCGAGGTGAACAGGCAGAGAGGTGAACAGGCAGCAGCGTGAACAGGCAGCAGCGTGAACAGGCAGCGAGGTGAACAGGCAGCGAGGTGAACAGGCAGCAGTGTGAACAGGCAGCAGTGTGAACAGGCAGCGAGGTGAACAGGCAGCAGTGTGAACAGGCAGCGAGGTGAACAGGCAGCGAGGTGAACAGGCAGCAGTGTGAACAGGCAGCAGTGTGAACAGGCAGCGAGGTGAACAGGCAGCAGTGTGAACAGGCAGCGAGGTGAACAGGCAGCGAGGTGAACAGGCAGCGAGGTGAACAGGCAGCGAGGTGAACAGGCAGCTCACTTGGGCAGCTCTTCCAGCTCGAAGAAGCCATCACTCGTCATTCCCAGACTGGCTCCTGCACACGCGGCGACCAAAGACAAAGGTCACCCACGTAGCCTTGAACAGACCTTTGGAGAAAGTGCTGTCAGCGAGCACCTTCGAAGGCCGGCCGGCACGGCACATGAGGCGGGTTTGGTGCTGATGCTTACACACTGCACCAGGTACTCATTTACGGCTGAGTCGACCAAGGAGAGGGGCCAGGACTGGTTCCAGAGGCGTGGAACAAGAGCCAAGTGAGATCCACACCACTTGAACAATTTCAATGATAGATAGATTTTTTTTCCCGGGCAAAGTTTTCGTTCACTGTCAGTCAGAGAGGGGGGGGGGGGGGGGGTGGGGGGGGGGCGAATGATTCAGAAGCGTGGGGAACCACAGACGAGCAGCGGGGGGCAGCCAGAACCGGCGTCAACAATTGCCCAAGTTCTGCGATCCTACGCCAACTCCACCAACGAGTGATGATAAACACGCGCTCCTTTGTGTGTCTAGTTTGTCGTCCTTCCCCGAGTTCCTCCGATAAGCAAGGTGGGCTACATGAGCTGCAAACGAAGTTCAACACACATAGATATGTGTACATAAGGCAGGAACCGAAGCACCCGAAAAAGACCCACGCATGTGAGGCGGTGGGGGGCGTAACGCTGCATCTCCATGCAGGTGGACAAAGGTCAGTCCACCTGCCATCCACCACGACGCGAGTCATTGTCAAAGCGAGCGAGCGGGCGGACGTAGCGGGCGGGCGAGCGTCCTCTCTAATGCTGATACTCCGACTGATGCTACTGCTGTTGTGGAGTGACGCATGCAGCCAGCTGTGGCTGCAGAGTTTGGTGGTACATGTTGTTCACGTCGTTTATTGTGAAAGTTCGGTCACAGTTCCTATGACCTGCACTGTTTCATTGCTTTTATGGCTTTATTTTGGTGATTTTCGAAAAGTGTTTTGGTTGGCCATGTTTGTGTTGTTGTAGTACAGAGTTAGACTGATGGCCTTCATCTAAGTTGTCTTGCGGTTGTTGTTGGTTGTTTGACTTGCATCCCACTGGGATATTTGCACAGGGTTGGTGTACGGTGATTTTTCCGCAATATTTTGCCGTCTTTTCTTGGATTTTCTGTTTGCACTCAGTCACTTTAAGATGTTTTCTTGTTCATGTTTTTGTTTGTCGCGGTTGCACCCGATTCAAGAGCCGAATGGCTCACAGGGCTCTATACCTAATACATGAACTTTGAACTCTCACCGGGTACGCTGCTGTCTGGCGGCATGCTGGGGTGCCCCCCCGTGGCGATGACGATGTGCGGCGCCGTGTAGACCCGGCCGTCCACCGTCACGGCCGGCTGGCCCTCCTCCAGCGTGAACATCGCTCCCCCACGCACCACCTCTACCTTGGACTGACGGGGGGGGGGGGGGGCGAGCGAGCGAGAGAGAGAAGTTACTCGAAGCAGCACAGGTTTGTAGCGAGCGTAGATTTCCCTCCCCCCCCCCCCCCCGAGAGAGAATCATTCAAGGATCAGAGCGGTCCCGCGTTTGTTCAGGAGCGGCGGTTCGAGCCATCGGCCCGCCGCCGGTGAATGGGAATATTTATTGATGGCTGGAGGAAACTCATGGAGCTACAAAGGTTTTTTTTTTCCACAGATGTTCAGTCGGAGCAGAGGCAGAACTTTACAACAACAAACAATTTAAAAAAAATGATGAAATATAAAACTATACTCTTAGTTCTTTCGGTAAAGTCACGTAGGTAAAAAATGAAATTAAAATTAATAAAAACAATAAAATCACGACGTTTCGGAGGCAACACAAGCTTCCGTCTTCAAGTGAAACTGTCACAGAAAAAGAAATCACCTGAAGACGGAAGCTTGTGCTGCCTCCAAAACGTCGTGATTTTATTGTTTTTAATTTTTATTAATTTTAATTAAATTTTTTACCTACGTGACTTTACCGAAAGAACTAAGAGTATGAATCCTTGCAGTCACGAAAGCTTCAAATCTAGAAATATAAAACTATATATATACGTGGTGGTTTGGGCTGTTGCAGTTCTTTATTATTAAAATTTCCCTCCCTTTATTACTGCTAATCCTACATAATACACGGGCATAATATGACTTTGAGACCCTCCCCACCGCCTACACATTCGACAAGGAGTGACTAATCCCATATCTGCATTTGTCATAAATATTCTAAATTCCTCTGTTGATATGTAAACTCCTTTGTCAAGGCTCTCTCCTCCTCCCACCCAGCTTAAATACGCTGCCAAGCGTAGCGGTGTTCATTAGGACGCTGTCTTTCCGACAGCTCTGTTTCTTCACCTGAGGAAGGCTGCTTGCGTTGTGGCCGAAACGTCGTGAGAATTTTATTACATTTTTATTTTTATTATGTTATTTCCCTTCTACGTGACTTTACCGAAAGAACCAAGAATATGTAAACAAATCACTTAAAATGCTGCGGGTGCATCCATCGTTCAGAGCAACAACAAAAAGCACGCGCCAGCCTGCTTCACAACGGACATTCGACGGCGAGTAAGAGCCATTGCGTGTGCCGGCGTCTTGGTACAACATTCCCAAATGACACAATTGGGATCTTACACAGCAACAGCAGCGATGGCCACCGACCTCGGCACTATGGCAGGCGAGGCTTTCCTGGCTAAACGGGCAGAGTCGTATTTGTGTTTTTTTTTGTCACGATACTGCGCTTGGCAGCCGGGTGCGGCGAGCACGAATACCGAAAACTCAACGCATCGGTCGACCAACGCCGTGTGGCCCTACGAGGCCGGGAAATGGACGCGCTGAAAGGCAACGTTTAGGCAACGTTTTGGCAACGGCCCTTCTCCAGCGCGCACACACACAGGTCGTTGCCTTCCGAGGGCAGCGCATGCGACGGATCTGTCGAGCGTCGCGTTTCCGCGAGGCGTACGCACGTTGTCCAGGTTCCTCTGATAGATGTCGTTCAGCCTCTTGATGTAGGCGTCCCGTTTCTCCTTGATGGTCCTGGGAGGAGCAGGGGGGTGCGTGGGGAGCGGTGGCGTAGTGGTTAGCGTGACGCGGTACGAACTCGGCTACCCGAGTTCGATTCCCGCTCGCGGCCGGTGACAGTGGCTGATATTTGTACGACTCCTGGGCCTCCCCTAGGTAGACTCGGCCTTAAAAAGGCATGGCGGCCTTGATAGGAGCTCGCAAACAGCACCTTCCCTACAGTCTGTCGAGGCTATACGGCAGATCTTTATCTTTGTGTGGTGACACTGGGTTACAGTGAAAAGTTGCAGACAAAATGCAACCAAGACCTCACCTTGACCTCAAGTTTCACAGCGGCGACCGTCTGGTCCAGCGCGTGAAACATGGACCGTGTTTGCAATTTTCTTTTGATCACGACCGTGACACGCGAGCCTCACAACACAACCCGGGTCTTTATCAGGGTCAAGCAGCGCCAGGGCCAGGGGCAGAGGGCCAGGGGTTAACGGCGTTCAACGCGCGTGGTGACGTCTGTCAGTACACGGGCTCACCGCATCAACCGGCACGCGTCGCAAAACTCGTTCGACGACGTCAGCGGCACAGCTCGGCAGCTGCGGTGGAAAAACAACGCTGCTGCCGCCGCCTCCTGGGACCGTGGCCCCGTGGGCTAAGAACAGCTTCAGCACGGCTCGGTTGTGCGGTGGAGAAAGGGGCGCTGGTGGTTGTGCTCCGGACCTCCAGCTGAAGTCGACGGAGCCGACGGTGAACCCGTAGTCGGCGTGGTCGTGGATGAGCTCGGCGTGCATCGCAGCGTTGTACATCACCTGACCGCAACGCAGGAACACCGCCATGTCATAAACCACAACACATCACATAAACCACGCAGCTAAACCACTGCACATAAACCACAACACAGCGAATAAACCACCCCACAGACGAACATTGGGCCCCATAGACTCCAAGACAGGCCCGTAAAGACCCCATAGCTCGACGCGGATCAACACAAGAGACCAATCCCAGCCGTGCGCAAGGCACGTTGCCCAAAACGTCAGCCTAAACATACGCTGACGAATGTGGCGATGCATAGTAGGTAAGCGTCACCATGAAGGGCCGGCGAATGGCCGACGGTCCCGAATAAAAACGGGAGCGTCCGCCAAGGAACGGAGCGCGTTCCGCGAGGGCGGCTTCACCACCGTGGTGCAGACGGAGCGATGAAATCAGTTTGCGTGCACGGTGGACTGTGGCATGGCAGGGTGCGCGAGGGGCGGTGGTTGGCCGTCATCCAGCAGTGGACCGAGCGTGGCTGCCTCTGGAATTGGTGTTTGGGTTGGAGGGACGGTCAGAGGCACAGGGAGGGAGGAAAGGAGGCAATGGTGGATCATCGCTCACCTTCTTTGGAACGCAGCCCACGTTCACCTGCGGAATGCAAAACGGACAATGAGGGGTGGGTATCATGTGCACACAATCTCCACACTCTCTCTCTCAACTCTCCCCTCACTCACTCACACTCTCTCCACTCTCACACAACACTCACACCTCTCTCCCCACACTCTCCCCACACTCTCTCCACACTCACACAACACTCACACCTCTCCACACACACACAGGTGCCCTGTAACACACACACACATATAAACACTGCATTGTCACTCACCACACATTTCTCTGTCCACAATCACCTCACCACACAAAGACCCCCCGTGCAGCCTACACAGGCTGTAGGGGCAAGTGCTGTTAGCGAGCACCACACCCAACCCTCACACACACCCCACTCACCACACGCACACACACACCCCACTCACCACACCCAACCCTCACACACACCCCACTCATCACACCCAACCCTCACACACACCCCACTCTCCCCACCCAACCCTCACACACACACCCCACTCACCTCACACTCACATACCCCACTCACCACCCAACCCTCACACACACACACCCAAGGAATCTTCATGTTTACCTCACCACACCAATCCCCTCAACTCACCACACGATTGGAGGTAGTTTCACAACACATGTATCCATTACCCCCACCTCACCACCCCTCTCCACTGACATCAGTCACTCTGCTTAATCTCTCTCCCCTCACACACGCACCCCCCACTCTCCCCACCCAACCCTCACACACACACCACTCCCCACCCAACCCTCACACACACACACCCCACTCACCACCCAACCCTCACACACACACCCCCCACTCCCCACCCAACCCTCACACACACACACCCCACTCTCCCCACCCAACCCTCACACACACACACCCCACTCACCACCCAACCCTCACACACGCACCCCCCACTCTCCCCACCCAACCCTCACACACACACCACTCCCCACCCAACCCTCACACACACACACCCCACTCACCACCCAACCCTCACACACACACCCCCCACTCCCCACCCAACCCTCACACACACACACCCCACTCTCCCCACCCAACCCTCACACACACACACCCCACTCACCACCCAACCCTCACACACGCACCCCCCACTCTCCCCACCCAACCCTCACACACACACCACTCCCCACCCAACCCTCACACACACACACCCCACTCACCACCCAACCCTCACACACACACCCCCCACTCCCCACCCAACCCTCACACACACACACCCCACTCTCCCCACCCAACCCTCACACACACACACCCCACTCACCACCCAACCCTCACACACGCACCCCCCACTCTCCCCACCCAACCCTCACACACACACCACTCCCCACCCAACCCTCACACACACACACCCCACTCACCACCCAACCCTCACACACACACCCCCCACTCCCCACCCAACCCTCACACACACACACCCCACTCTCCCCACCCAACCCTCACACACACACACCCCACTCACCACCCAACCCTCACACACGCACCCCCCACTCTCCCCACCCAACCCTCACACACACACACACCCCACTCACCACCCAACCCTCACACACACACACACCACTCTCCCCACCCAACCCACACACACACACACCCCCCACTCCCCACCCAACCCTCACACACACACACCCCACTCTCCCCACCCAACCCTCACACACACACACCCCACTCACCACCCAACCCTCACACACGCACCCCCCACTCTCCCCACCCAACCCTCACACACACACCACTCCCCACCCAACCCTCACACACACACACCCCACTCTCCCCACCCAACCCTCACACACACACACACACACCACTCCCCACCCAACCCTCACACACACACACACCCCACTCACCACACCCCCCCCCCACTCTCCCCACCCAACCCTCACACACACACACACACCACTCCACCACCCAACCCTCACACACGCACCCCCCACTCTCCCCACCCAACCCTCACACACACACACCCCACTCACCACGCCCCAACAATCACACACACACGCCCCACTCACCACCCAACCCTCACACACACACCTCACTCACACACACACACACCTCACTCACCACCCAACCCTCACACACACCACACACACCCCACTCACCACACACAACACACACCCACCCCACTCACCACACCCAAACCCTCACCACACACTCCCCACTCACCACACCCCAACCCTCACACACACACACACCCCCACTCACCACACCCAACGCTCACACACACCCCACTCACCACACGCACACACACACCCCACTCACCACACCCAACCCTCACACACACCCCACTCATCACACCCAACCCTCACACACACCCCACTCATCACACCCAACCCTCACACACACCCCACTCTCCCCACCCAACCCTCACACACACACCCCACTCACCTCACACTCACATACCCCACTCACCACCCAACCCTCACACAACACACACCCCACTCACAACCCTCACACACACACACCCCACTCACCACACCCAACCCTCACACACACACCACTCACCACCCAACCCTCACACACACCCGCCCCACTCTCCCTACCCAACCCTCACACACACACACACACACCCCACTCACACACACAAACACCCCACTCACCACACACACCCCACTCACCACACCCAACCTTCACACACACACCCCACTCCCCACCCAACCCTCACACACACACACACACACCCCACTCTCCCCACCCAACCCTCACACACACACCCCACTCACCACACCCAACCCTCACACACACACCCCACTCACCACCCAACCCTCACACACACACACCCCACTCACCACCCAACCCTCACACACACACACCCCACTCACCACCCAACCCTCACACACACACACCCCACTCACCCCACCCAACCCTCACACACACACCCCACTCACCACCCAACCCTCACACACACACACCCCACTCACCACCCAACCATCACACACACACACCCCACTCACCCCACCCAACCCTCACACACCCCACTCACCACCCAACCCTCACACACACACACCCCACTCACCACCCAACCCTCACACACACACCCCACTCACCCCACCCAACCCTCACACACACACCCCACTCACCACCCAACCCTCACACACACACACCCCACTCACCACCCAACCCTCACACACACACACCCCACTCACCACCCAACCCTCACACACACACCCCACTCACCCCACCCAACCCTCACACACACACACCCCACTCACCACCCAACCCTCACACACACACACCCCACTCACCACACCCAACCCTCACACACACACACCCCACTCACCACCCAACCCTCACACACACACACCCCACTCACCACCCAACCCTCACACACACACACCCACTCACCACCCAACCCTCACACACACACACCCCACTCACCACCCAACCCTCACACACACACACCCCCACTCACCCCACCCAACCCTCACACACACACCCCACTCACCACCCAACCCTCACACACACACACCCCACTCACCACACCCAACCCTCACACACACACACCTCACTCTCCCCACACACACCCCACTCACCTGACCCCCCACTCACACAGGTGCCCCCCCCCCCACACGTGCCCCCCCCCCCACTCACACAGGTGCCCCCCCCCCCACTCACACAGGTGCCCCCCACTCACACAGGTGCCCCCCACTCACACTCACACAGGTGCCCCCCCACTCACACAGGTGCCCCCCCCCCCACTCACACAGGTGCCCCCCCCCCCACTCACCTGACCCCCCACTCACACAGGTGCCCCCCCCCCCCACTCACACAGGTGCCCCCCCCCCACTCACACAGGTGCCCCCCCCCCACTCACACACCTGCCCCCCACTCACACAGGAGCCCCCCACTCACACAGGTGCCCCCCCCACTCACACACGTGCCCCCCACTCACACAGGTGCCCCCCACTCACACAGGTGCCCCCCAGCCTGCCGCTCTCCACCAGGCAGGCGCTGGCTCCCAGCTCGGCAGCGCGTCTCGCAGCCGCCAGCCCCCCCGAGCCGCCCCCCAGAACCACGAGGTCGAAGTGGTGACGGCGACCTCCCCCAGCCCCCTCTGCTGCTGCCGCTGCCCGCGTTGTCATCGTCGCTGCCCTTGCTGATGCTGCTGCCCTTGCTGCAGATGCTGCTGCTGCTGCTGCCCTTACTGCCAAAGTCCGAGTCAGCAGGCTGCTGTGCATGGCGCCTTCAAGGAGGAGGGAGGATGATGATGATGGTGGTGGGAGTGGTTCCGATGTTCCGCACTGGCCGCCTTCTTGCCCGCCCCCCCCCTTGATTGCCGAGACCTGTCCCTCGACGTTACGGGGGTTGTTGTTGTTGTTGTTGCTGCTGTTGTTGCTGTTGCTGCTGTTGTTGTTCTCCGCACTGCAATCGTCTTCTCCCGATGACAAGACCCCCTCCTCCTCCAAAAACAACAACCACCACCACCACCGTGTTAGTGCCACCCGGTGTTTTATAACAGCAAGAAGCTGGCAACAACTCAAGCCTATCGCGTTCTTAAGACGCACCAGCAAACCCCATGACTTGTAGTATCTATATAGTGAACAGTGCTAGACTACACAGATAGGTGTGTGGGGGGGGGGGTAATCCAGCAGCAGCAGAGGAGTTTCGCAACAGCCGTGGGTTGATTGCGAAGGTAAACCCGATTCAAGTGGCGGTGTTTTGCCAAGTCACGGTGACTGGAGTGATCGTGTCGGGTTATTGGTAATGACACGAACTATCGCGGGCTGCCTCGTAGCATGAGGTGAGCAACGAAGCCGTTCGAAACGTGGGGTTTTAACCAGGCGAGGAAATAAGCAGCAATTAGCCCCAGGCAATTGAGCAGCCCGGAAATTAAGTCGTCTTAAAGTCGACTTGAACCAAACAAATTGACCAGGCCACGCAAAGCAAAGCAAGTAAGCGCTTAAAACAGGGCCCGGATCTACGCGTTACTTAATCTTTGTTGACACTGTGGGAGCGAATCCGACCTTCGCCTCTCGATACGTTAGATCAGCCACAGATGGCAATGAAACCCCCTTGTACACACACGCACGCACGTTAAGACTGCCCACAGATGGCAATGAAACCCCCTTGTACACACACGCACGCACGTTAAGACTGCCCACAGATGGCAATGAAACCCCCTTGTACACACACGCACGCACGTTAAGACTGCCCACAGATGGCAATGAAACCCCCTTGTACACACACACGCACGTTAAGACTGCCCACAGATGGCAATGAAACCCCCTTGTACACACACACGCACGTTAAGACTGCCCACAGATGGCAATGAAACCCCCTTGTACACACACACGCACGTTAAGACTGCCCACAGATGGCAATGAAACCCCCTTGTACACACACACGCACGTTAAGACTGCCCACAGATGGCAATGAAACCCCCTTGTACACACACACGCACGTTAAGACTGCCCACAGATGGCAATGAAACCCCCTTGTACACACACACGCACGTTAAGACTGCCCACAGATGGCAATGAAACCCCCTTGTACACACACACGCACGTTAAGACTGCCCACAGATGGCAATGAAACCCCCTTGTACACACACACGCACGTTAAGACTGCCCACAGATGGCAATGAAACCCCCTTGTACACACACACGCACGTTAAGACTGCCCACAGATGGCAATGAAACCCCCTTGTACACACACACGCACGTTAAGACTGCCCACAGATGGCAATGAAACCCCCTTGTACACACACACGCACGTTAAGACTGCCCACAGATGGCAATGAAACCCCCTTGTACACACACACGCACGTTAAGACTGCCCACAGATGGCAATGAAACCCCCTTATACACACACACGCACGTTAAGACTGCCCACAGATGGCAATGAAACCCCCTTGTACACACACACGCACGTTAAGACTGCCCACAGATGGCAATGAAACCCCCTTGTACACACACACGCACGTTAAGACTGCCCACAGATGGCAATGAAACCCCCTTGTACACACACACGCACGTTAAGACTGCCCACAGATGGCAATGAAACCCCCTTGTACACACACACGCACGTTAAGACTGCCCACAGATGGCAATGAAACCCCCTTGTACACACACACGCACGTTAAGACTGCCCACAGATGGCAATGAAACCCCCTTTTACACACACACGCACGTTAAGACTGCCCACAGATGACAATGAAACCCCCTTGTACACACGCGCCCCACAGCAGCGTCTCTGGGTTGCAAGAGGCACAGTGCACATTGAGAAACTTGCGGCACGGACAGTAGCGTCTGTTTCCGCGACCACGTGTGGCAGACCCAGTGCCCCGGCAGCGTCGTTACGTCATCACGCACACAACACCTCGGTGGGGCTGGAGCGTGGTGACGTCATTACGCACACGCAACACCTCCCGGGGTGAGGAGCGTGGTGACGTCATCACGCACGCTACACCTCCCGGGGTGTGGAGCGTGGTGACGTCATCACGCACACAACACCTCCCGGGGTGTGGAGCGCGGTGACGTTATCACGCACACGCAACACCTCGGCGGGGTGGAGCGTGGTGACGTCATCACGCACGCTACACCTCCCGGGGTGTGGAGCGCGGTGACGTCATCACGCACACAACACCTCCCGGGGAGTAGGGCGCCTTAACGTCATCACGCACAACATTTCGAGGGGGGTGTGCAGCGCGGTGACGTCAACACGCACACAACACCTCCCGGGGTGTGGAGCGCGGTGACGTCATCACGCACACAACACCTCCCGGGGTGTGGAGCGCGTTGACGTCATCACGCACACATAGACACCTCGGAGTGGAGCGTGGTGACGTCATCACGTCGGGCACTCTTCGCGGGAAAAGCGCAGCGCACGAACGTCTCGTTTTGGACGCCGATTTCTCAGATTTATGATTATTTGAAGAGTTAAATTTATCAAATCGTGGGATTTGAAATTCTCACCGTTACTTTCGCCACTTACATTTTGCGATATCAATTGCCTCGAACATAGTAAGTGAAAATGTGTCACTTTTCACGATTTTGTATGTGTGGTCAATTGTGTGTCATGTGTGACCTTTTTATTAAAATAAAATTAAATAAGCTATTACACTGTTTAAAATATATTCTTCATGGCAATGTTTAACGAAAGCAATGTATCAATAGACATTATCAAAGGAAATATTTAACTTAATAAACAGTTAACATTTTTTCCTGAGGTGAATACATCGTCTTATTTCCCCTCAGAGGGGACATTAAAAAAACAATTAAAAAGAAAATCTACTTCAATGTTTACGTCATTTTAGTTTGCATTTAAGAAACACAGTCTGGTTATTTAAACAAGGTTAACTATTGACAGATTGTTGCGTGAAATATTGACCGTATCCCTGATTATAAGACGCACGCCCCAACGAGAGGAAATCGCGTCTTGTAGAAGTTAGTAGTGAAACACAATCACTTGTAATGTCTAACTCTTTGTTTTCTTTATTGCAGTAAGGAGATCATGGCCACGGCTCAGATGATCCGACCGACACAATCGCAACGAATGGTGCACAATTTAGTTTTTTTTATCACTTAAAACAAACACAGACACGCTTCAAACTTGGCTATGAGATGTTAACTACCTCGCCTGGTCTACAGGAGGTCGTGGGTTCAATCCAGACCCTGACAATGCCTGCTGCTGCTGTATATTTGGACTTTGCGTCTCTCTCATCATCATCACGGTGGCTAAGAGATGTTAACTACCTCGCCTGGTCTACAGGAGGTCGTGGGTTCGATCCCGACCCTAACGACTCCTGCTGCTGCTGTAGATTTGGAGTTTGCGTCTCTCTCTCTCTCATCATCATCACGGTGGCTATGAGATGTTAACTACTTCTCCTAGTGTACAGGAGGTCGTGGGTTCACTCCAGACCCTGATAATTACTGCTGCTGCTGTGTATTTGGAGTTTGCGTCTCTCTCGCCATGGTCGCGTGGATTTTTCTCCGGGTACTCCGGTTTTCCCCTCAACATTTAGAATCAACATCACCACGTGTTTAGAGTATTTGGCCGCTGTTATACATCTCCACGCAATGAGACACTTCTTTGAGGTCGCAAAGAGCTACATAGCTCAGTGGACCTAACCTGTGATAATAAAACAAAATAGTTTTGTTAAGTGTGTACGCCTTTTGGCGTCCTCTTGTCTAACACCGTTTGAGACGAGGCTCAAAAGAAAGCTGTCTCTGGTGTGGACCAATCAGTTTTAAAGACAATGCATTTATTGTCAGAGTATGTTACTGGTAGGAACCTCCTGGTTACACCAGCCCACATGGGATTATTGTGTCCGTCGTGCATGGAGGGGCTGGGTGGGGAGGGGCTGGTCACCCCGTGGTGCCCTTATAAAACTCAACGTTTCACCTACTCACGCCGGCTTGTGCCCGCCCTCACAGTCGGGCATATTTGCGGAATACACCACGCCGCCGTTGACCCTGCAGGCCATTGACCGAGCAACCCAACGTTCCTACCAGCTCCCTCCGCAGCAGGAATGTGTTTTTTGTTTGCATTTTGATCACAAGTATCGTGGTTAATGCAGACATGATTCCTTGTAAAAGGTTTCAGTTTGGTGTTTTAACAACTTAACGCCTGTTTTGTTGCCAGATAAAAGGGAAAGAAAGCTATTCTCACAAGTTTGAACAATTTTACGTATTTTATTATTTCAAAAAAAATTTCCACGACAATCCCCTTAGATGGTAACGGTTGAAAGCTTGGTAAATTAACCAGCTCGCCCCACGTCAATTATTCAAACAACCCTCAATTAAACATCTCGTGATAATTAGCCAATCTCGCATCAAACATTCCCCCACGTCATTTGATCCGTCATAATTAGCTACGGTCAGTCCACTGCCACTGCTGGATGAAGGCCTCACCAAGCATGCCCCCCCCCCCTCCCGACCACCTCACGATCCTGCGATGTCACGATCCACCCAGCACAAGTGAAAAAGAGCTTTATAGCCCATCGGATTTCTCCAGTATAAATAAATATTCTGATTCTGACCTACACGCGAACTGATTGCATCGCTCCATATCATCGGTGGACGTCAACTCAGATGCGTCCAGTCCATGGCTCCCACTCCGCCAATAATTACTTCATGTATCACACAGCCTTACCATTGCATTGTCTATTAAACTGCAGTTACAGGGATTAAAACACGAATGTGCTTTCTTAATGCAATTGTTGTAATCAATAAGTAAGTATAATTTACTTATCTAGGAGAGCCACTCTGAGCTGTAGGACACTTTGCAGGAGGGTCCTGTGTTGGGTATTTAGTCTAACATGCTTCCAGACAACTAATGAAAGTTTTCACGTGGGAGGAAACGGGATCTTTCGAGAAGGGGCAACACTACACCGTACAGATGGAAACAGATACCGATTAGTCCACTTGCTGCCCTGCCTTCTGGCGAGCCAGTGCATGGCTCTACAACGCCCAAGGGGAGAGAGTTTTGCATTATTTGTGTGATCCACCAACCATCGCCTCCACAGTGCTGGATTACAGACGTGCGCTACCACCGCCAGTCTATTACCAACTCGTGTGAGAGGGGGTCATAGTACTGAGCAGACACTTCTGAGGTGTTGGGTTCGAATCCAGGCAGCTGCCTGCAATTAAACCGGCACCAGAACAAATGGGTATTTGAGATGATTGGTAATACAATAATTCTAGATGAAATTAGAAAATAAAAAACAATTAAAGCTGTGTTTGGGACTTATCCAGTTTGTACAAATCAACTGCCCTGACCGATATGGTGTGGAGGGCCTTTTATTCCAGAAGTGGCTTGATAAGTACTATATAGACCTCATTCCTCACCACTCATGCCAACCCAAGTTCTGCCAGGGAAACATGGTAATCCGAACCGTGTGTGTGTGTCTGTGTGCATTTGAGACTTGAGAATTCTGATGCTATGCCCACCAGACAGCTCCATAATGTGTGTTTTGGTTTTCAGAGCATAATACCTGAAAAGATAGATACGGTGCAGCAGTCTGTGGTTTTCATCAAGCGCCTCATAGCCATAGCCATCTCCAACATCACCTACCTGCGTGGCATCTTGCCAGAGAAAGCCTACACCACATGCTACATTGACGGTACTGAATGGGACAAGGCGTTCGACTCGTTGACATTAAAAGTTCATTGCCTTATCACCTCCCTCGTGACATGCATCTGTCTCTCGGCATGACATCTGTTTTGGACCGTTGAACCATTTGGTCTTCTGTACCAACATTAATTTCCAGCAGATATTGAATGATGATGACTTACCCTTTCTGGCATAAATGCACACGTATGTGTGGTTACGTAGACATGATGCTTTCGAATTGGTGTCTGTTTTGTATTTGAACATTTTAATATTTATTTTTACCCCATATAATATCTTGTTGCTGAAAAACATTTTCTATAATTATTCAGCAATATTTTTAAATGAACAAATTCGGTATCAGATTCGACCTTCTGGGTCTCATTACATTTCTTGGCTGCCACATCAAGAATGGAAAGTGGCTGAGAGGATGCTCACTGAGGAGATGCAGTGATAACATCGTATTCAGATGATAGTTGGATTACACCAGAGGTGTGGACTCGAGTCATGTGACTTGGACTCGAGTTAGACTCGAGTCATGAATTTGATGACTTGCGACTCGACTTGGACTTGCATAACAATGACTTTGTCCCACCTATGAGATGTGGACTCGAGTCATGTGACTTGGACTCGAGTCAGACTCGAGTCATGAATTTGATGACTTGCGACTCGACTTGGACTTGCATAACAATGACTTTGTCCCACCTCTGGATTACACTGGTCAACACTTTTTCTGGCATAAGGTATTCCAAAGGTTTTAAGGTAATTGTGGGGTGCTGATTCCAAATCTGGCATCAGTTTTTGTCTATCACATCAGGTTTTTGAGATATCAAATATTGCATGTTCAATAAAACTGCAGAAGAAAAATATTAAATGAATGTGGATATCTACATAAAATGATATTATAAACACATTATCCTAAAAATACAGCACCATATTTTAACACTAAAGCAGTCACTTACTCGCAACAACTTGCAATCATAAGTGACAGAGTTAATTTCGGGTAAAATCAATGAAAATGGGGTATGCCGATAGCATAAAAATGAGATGTGATAGAGCAAATCTGAGATCAGATTAGGAATCAGCACCATGAAATTAGTCTAAAACAGCTGCAAAATTCCAGGCAAGAATTTTTTTTGTTGACCAGTGTTATTACATCAAAGTATCGTGAGACATAGTGGTCCCTTGGGGATGCGTTCTTTCATTGATTTAACCATGGCTGATGATGAGTTTAATCTAGGCTATGATAGCAATCGTGATATTCGAAACGACGATATCTCATCGGTGATCATAAAGAACGTAGTTTAGTGTTATGTAACTCGGCAATATATAAATATGTTGGTATGTAGGCACGGCAACTTTGGCTACCCTTGGAAATTTGTATGAAGACATTAAAAGACAGTGAATTCACAATTCAATAGCCTCTTCATTTACCAGGCAGTAGCTCATTGAAGCAAGCCGACTTTACGAGGAACATCTGGACAAAAGGCAATACAGTAACAGAGGTGCTTACGTGTAACCGTGCAATCTTAATTCTCACATACTTTGGCTTCACCCATGGCGCATATTTCATATCCACTGCAGATCTTACCCTGAAGATCATCTGTGGACAAACCTCCCTCCCTGGCGCCTGTCAGATTGTGGAATGGTAGGCTCGTTGATCTACATTGTTTCAAGTTATACGCAATACCCCCAAAAATACTGTATGGTTTACCTAGGCTGTCATAAGCTGCCCACCACTACTCTATGAATGAATAATGAAGCAGTTATCTCTGACATGATCACTTTATGAGATCTCCTTTACCAGTGGCAAAATATAGTAATAGGTTTTTACCCTTTTAACTCGTACAAAAATCTGACACCTTTATACAAGGCATCATGTTTGCAATAACCTCAACACAAGAAGTCAAAATGCAAACAAAAAGAAACAACTCTGATGATGATAATGATATGCACTGTCCTTGAAGTTGATTGGTCCACACCCGAGACAGCTTTCTTTAGAGCCTAGTCTCCATTGGTGTTGGACCAGATGACGCCAAAAGGCGTACAACTCAAAGACAGCGCACTATCAGAGTATTGAGAGCTCGGGGTAAGCATTTAAATGCTGTCTCGGGTGTGGACCAATCAACTTCAAGGACAGTGCATATCATTATCATCATCAGAGTTGTTTCTTTTTGTTTGCATTTTGACTTCTTGTGTTGAGGTTATTGCAAACATGATGCCTTGTATAAAGGTGTCAGATTTTTGTACCAGTGTAAAGGGTAAAAACCTATTACTAGGATCACTTTAATGGCATAATTACAGTGACACTTCCAAGCTTAGTTCTTTACTGCAATGACCGTAACTTTAAAGTGTTTTTTTCCATCAGACAGTATAGGTTTAGTCAAGTGTTCCCATATGTTGATTCATCCGAAAATTTCGGCCGAGGTACAAACTTTTAGATTTATCTGAGAATACGGCATCAGAAGAAGTGACGTCCCTCAAAAAGTGGTCTCACATGGCATCGGGTGACATGACGTTTGTTTTAACAAATACACGTGAACTTATTACCAAATATAAATGGTCTGAGAATATGGAGAGAAAAAAAAATTGTCCTTAAAATTCTGAAAATCCTATTTAGTTTTTATCCGAAAGTCCTTCCTAGCACATATGCAAGAATTAAATTGCCTTTGCTTCTTTAAAAAATGCAAACAAATGTAAACTTTTTGTAAAAATATTAATGCATTTTATCAAAATGTGCACATTTCCCTTTCAGGATGAAAGGATGTTATGATGCCCTTGAAAAGAATTACGTAAGCGACTGTCCACAGTAAATCTCGTTTTAACACCAGATGGCAGTGTTTCTCACATCACACACACTTGGAAACTATTTGCAAACTGCGTAATATTGAATTAAATTGCCCTTTTGTGTTTTTCACCTCGATAACGAATGTAAGCTCATTAACTGTTTTCGTTTTTACAGCTGAGGATGATGGTTATCGCTGTAAGTAGTTTCTTGATAAACACACATATTGTTCTGAGTGTGTTAAGTTATTTGCTTTCCATAAAGGAGTTGTGTCATCTTCATCAGCTTAAAATGTGTTTTATTTTGACAGGTGTATCGTGATCCGCAAGACCCAAGCGTAAGTGTTTTTGTACATCCCATAAAACCACACTATTTTACGTGAACGTATAAGCATGCCTATGATCCCATAGAATTAGTGGTGGTGGTGCTTGCGCATATGGGACCCTAAAAATACAGCATTCTTGGTGGGTCCCCATTTCGATGACAAACTCCTAGTGACATGACAAAAGAGATGGAAAAAGTATAGATGTAGCAAGACGTCAGAAGGGAGGGACAGATGAAGCAGATGTAGTGAAATAAGGCAGATGTGTGGGATGACAAGAGCTAGAAATGTAATGAGATAAAAGATTAGGGATACAGATGAGACAGATGCAGTGCAGTACGAGATGAAGACGAGAGAGAAAGTTGGAGTTCTGAGAATATAGTTACAACCTTGATTTGAAGCTTTCGTGACTGCAGCAATCCATACGCTTTGGCTCTTTCGGTAAAGTCACGTGGGTAGAAAAATCATAGATCACGACGTTTCGATAGCAACACAAGCAATCGTCCTCAGGCAGTCCGCCTGCTGTATTGTTTCACCTGAGGACGATGGCTTGTGTTGCTATCGAAACGTCGTGATCTATTATTTTTCTACCTACGTGACTTTACCGAAAGAACCAAAGAGTAATATAGTTACAGGCAATTAACGATAGATTAATCAGTTTTTTAATGGTAAATTTAAAAATTTTTGGTTAGCCCCTATTTTTTCATGAATATCGGACCCCTTGTTTGCTTACGCTTACCGCCACCACTGGCTTGAGCACTAAAGGTCTCTGTGTTGATGAGACATCACAGCGTATTGAAATGTATCTCTCCACAGACAATCTTTGAGACCTACACCTTCAAGTTCGCATACACAGATCTTGGGCCAACAATGAACTTTTGCAGGTAATTGTAGCCCATTTTCTATCTCTTGAAATGCAACACTAAACAATTTAACAGTTTATGCAAAACCTTTAAAGCAGAAGGCAGCGCACATATCGATTGGCCCATAATCAACCGCACGGTCATGTAATCACCATGACCCACACGGTGTGGGGAGGCCCTCGTTCTGCAGTGGATTGATTAAAGCGCTGTGCATGTGTAGTGGGTTCCATTGAGACGCACGGAGATGTTAACTACATCGCCTGGTAGACAGAAGGTCGTGGATTCGAACCCGACCCTGACGACACCTGCTGCTGTATATTTTGAGTTTGCGTCTCTCTCTCATTATCATCACGGTGGCTATGAGATGTTAACTACTTCTCCTAGTATACAGGAGGTCGTGGGTTCAATCCCGACCCTGACGATGCCTGCTGCTGCTGCATATTTGGTGTTTGTGTCTCTCATCATCATCATCACGGTGGCTAAGAGATGTTAACTACATCGCCTGGTAGACAGGAGGTCGTGGATTCGAACCCGACGCTGACGACACCTCCCCTTGTTCTGCAGTGGATTGATAAAAGCGCTGTGCATGTGTAGTGGGTTCTATTGAGACGCACTCTCGAGTATGGAGGCAACACATTTAATTCACTAACACAGCAGGTAAGTCGACACTCAACGGGAACACTGTATAATCGGCCGGGTCAGCTGACACGCTGCCCGGCTCTCGACGACTTGTCGCGAAGAGCGAGGATCGAAGACCTGGCTGGCGGATTCCATTTGCCTCGGACAGCACGACGACGACGGCGACCCCGCCGGCTTCTCCGCACCGGTTTATATCCGCCCCTGGCGTGGTCTAGCTTTTACGGGGTTCTGGTTCCCCATCACGTGTCTCTCTCGGCCCCCTTTGGGGGGTACCCCTTCCAGCTCGTCCCGTCACATGTCCTCCTGGGTTCACCCAAAGGCCATGTCCGCACTGGCACTCTCTCTCACCGTTGCCAGGGCTATGCCCCTACAACACCCCCGTCACTGGGTACTGTGGCTGTCCTCTAGTGACATTAGTATGTCACTACACACGTCCTGTGGTACCCCGGAGATCGAACTTAATTCGTTCCAGAAGGCCATTCGAACACCGATTTGTTCGAACACCGAATTAATTTCCCCCATAAGAATGAATGTAAATGACATTAATTGGTTCCAGACACAAGACATCTCATTGTAAAGCATTTTTACACGGACTTTACAGTAATTACATGCATAAAAACATACAAATAAACAAGAAACACAATAAATAAATGGAGACGTTGTGTATGGATAAACACCAAAAAACACGAAAATAAAGGAAATTAACGAAAAAGTCCAGGAACGATGTTTTGCGGGTCTGCACTGGGTGAGAGCTACGTGTTAACTGAGCCTCTCATACGGTAAAACCTTTGTCTGGGCAAGCGTCATGCACGCTGTCTATACGCGTCTCAGCCGTACAGGTTCTTTCAAGTCGCGATTGCCCGTTCGACCTCCGGATTTCGTTCGGTTTCCGGGGCAAAAAATGTTGGGAAATATCGTTCGAACACCGATTTGTTCGAGTTCTGGTGCGTTCGATCTCCGAGGTTCTACTGTATATGTACGAAAGACTCAGCCCATGTTCAATACAGTTAGCTTCTGTATAAGAATGCTTATCTCTATGTACTTTGTGTGTTCCATTCTCATGGTTATTTCACTGCCTCGTGGTTATGCCTATTTTTATTACAGGTTTATTAAGTGGGCACCTCTAAAGTCTGATAATAATAACTTGGAATATTTTTCACAATTTTCGTTTAATTTAAGAGTGAATGATTGATAGGCGCTGGGAAATACAGATAGGCGGCAAGGCAACCACAACCAGTGGCAACAATTGCCCAAGCTCTTGTCCTATATCGTGATGTTTGGCCAACTCTATTCGTAAATGTTTATACATGTTGGAGTGAACCAGGGTACTCAGAGAAAACCCATATGCATGAAGGGGGTAACACTCGATCCCCATACAGACAGAAATGAATTATCTTGTACTGCCAGATGCTGGCATGCCAGGATACGGTGACCTCAACGCCCAGGGGTAGGGGAAGGAGTTTCACAGATTTGTGTGATCAACTATCCCTCACTTCCACTGCGCTGGATATCAGGCATGCTCATAGGTAATTGATATTCTATTTTTCTGTGCCAACAGTAGCAAGAAAAACATTACCTTCTCTATTGAAGAAACCAAGCGTGCCACGGTATTGCTCATCCGCAAGTTGTTTGTGCTCATGCAGCACCTGGAGGGAATGCCGCCGGATGTGTCGCTCACAATGAAACTATTTTACTACGACGAGGGTGAGCAGAGCAGTCCCGTCAGAACGCAGACACTCGCGAAGACAAAGATCCCCCACGTTGCTTTTAATGGGCGGTTGATGCAAGTGCTGTTAGCAAACACCTCTAAAGACCGGCAAGATATTCACAAACTGCACCAGGTACTCATTTAAGAATGAGTGGACTTAGGGAAGACCCAGTATTTATCACATGCTGATCGTGAATAGGAATTGATCTCTGGTCGCCGGGTTCGGAGTGCAGTGTGCTGATCACAGCATCACCGCTCCCCTTAAAACACAATAACAATTCGCCATGCACCACTAAGTGATGGTGACATCTCCAGAGGACATGTGCCAGGTTGGGTGCACTTTGCGGCCACTTGAAGTGTCGAATGGTTCACTGGCAGATCACGGGACAGACCCGAGTGTTACGAGACGGGAAAGTTAGGAGAATGCTTTGAGGGGAGCGGAGTGAGATGAGTGGAGAGCGAGGAGAATGTGTTTGCAATAAACTGGCACACTGATGTTGAGCGGCTCTATCCTGTGCCGTGTAATCTCTGACAGTGACCCCAGAGGACTACCAACCACCGGGTTTCAGAGCGAGTAGCACAGAGCCCTTGCATTTCCATGGCGATCCAACGACTCTGCGTGTGGGGCACGTGGCCTCGGCCTTCCACTCGGTGAGATTGCGCATCACCGTGGACCGCAGACAGCTGGACGATTATAACCCGGAGGAGGAGACGGGAAAAACGGTGGTGGGAAAACAGAGGGGGGATAAGGACTTGCTGGAGCAGCGCTGCATGGAAGAGGAAGATAGTGACATCATGCAGGTGAGAACCGGCCGCAAGGACGTCACAGTGACAATCCGTTGCGCAACTTTGTTGCATGCAACTGATAGCTGATGCCAGTTGTAAGCAGTTGTGCAATTGGTTGCTACAACCCTGATATGGGTGGGAGAGGTGCGGTCATCCAGAAACATGTTCTCGGGTGAGCATATGGGAGAATATAGCCGACACTTATTTTTTATTGCTTTGATTTAATCGTTAAAAATGTTCTCCAATTTTTTCCTGATTGTGCGCTTGATGCCATGTCCCAAGACCAAACATCCTTTTGAACTTCTCAGAGAGCAAACACTGAGGTCACTTCAAGCGACCTCTGGTCTTACATATACTAAAGGGCAACACTTGCCACTGATTATAAAAGTAATGTTCGTCAGATGATAGTCAAACTCATATTTGATTTCTCAGCGCTGAAATTTAACCAAATTAAGTGTAGAACAAAATGTAATGTGATGGGTTTTTCTGTGCAGTCATTGGTAAGCATACTAAGACCATGAACTCATTACGCTTGAAGAAGTGGTTTAATCACAGGCCTGTATTCGAACCTCGGTCTTCAGAGGAGCCACCTCCTTTGCCCACATTGTATGATATGAGCTACACTTCCCACGTGTAAGGCATGAACATTTCAACAAAGCAACAGTCTCTATGTGATAGTAAAAGTAGATAGAAATTATCACTTAATTAAAACTCTGACAATGGTCTTGCACACTGCTAGGTGGTCCCACAGCTCAAGACTCCAGAGTTAAGGAAACTTACCAGCGGCGTATCCTTTGACCGGCCACAGAAGCAGGCTTCAAGTAAGCATTGTGCCTTACATCAGCATCTGCCTTCACAACTATAACGGCACAGAGGGTGACAATTGTGGGTGCGGGTCAGGGACAGGGGAACTCCACTTGTTTATAATGTTTCTATTATTGTATTTGAATGGCGAGTTATCGCCCATCTGCTTTTGCGTATCCCAGAGTGCAAACTCAGGGCTGCCAAACTCAGTCCTCCCAGTTTTTCGCGTGTGAGTATTTAACGCCTAGTGGGTGGGGGGGGGGGCTGTTGTGAATGTCACCCTTAAACAATGCCCTATTCATTTTAATAATGTGTAATACTGCCGCATGCTGAAATAGAATATGTTTTTTGTGTTGCAGCCAACACTGCTTAGCTTCCAGCTGGTGTCCGTGCTGGAGTCGCGCTTGCAGAAACGCAACACTCATTACGAATTAGAATATATTAAACAGTCGATAGCAAAACAACAGCCAGTCTATTTACTGTTTAGCGTGGTGTCCAAATCCATTTTCCAACATCAATATCTCAATGACATGAAGCCAAGAAAGGGCTATTTTATGCTGACTTCTCTGCCACGTGCACCACGTGCTATACATTAATACGCGCTGATGGTGCACTTGTTGTTTCTGTGCGAAGTGGAAGCAGGTCCTACAAATGCAGTCCGTGATCGAGATGGTGGAAGCGAGGAAAATCGCCATGAGGTAGGGCGCCTAGACTAACAATGAGACAGACGCAGAGCTACGTCGTACAGATGTTGCACCTTTCTGTGTGCAACATTGAAAACAAATTAACTGTCAATTCCCAGAAGCTTATGTGATGAAACATGTACGAATTAAGTGGTGATTTTATGAACTCCCCTAATATATTTCACCTTCAAACTGCAAATGATTCAAAACTCCACTGCCAGCCTCTGCACCCATTCTGATAAACGAGGCCACATCATCAAAGTCCTCAGATTCCTCCACTTGTTCTCAATCCAGTCCCAGATCAACTTCAAGATCGCACTCACCACCGTCTTCAAGATTCCTCTCCACTCCCCTCCACGTGCTCTCCTACCTCTCACCATCTCACTCTACTCTGCCCACTCTCCGACCTCTCTTCTCACTACTACACTCCACGGGCTGTCTGCTCCACTAAATATTTTACATCTTCCAGTCAACTTTCACTCAGTGGGAGGTCACGATTTCTCCTCTGCTGCCCCCACAGTCTGGAACTCCCTACCCTCACACATCCATGGTTCCAACTCCCATATCCCTCTTTAAGTCCAGGCTCAAGACCATCCTTTTCTCGTTTGCCGATAACAGAATTCCTGATCTCTTAAAAATAATACAGTATCCATGTATATTTTTCCTTTTCTCCATGATGAAAATGTCTCACTGTTTTTGTACAATATCTTCAAATGTGTTTGCATGTAGACACCATATAAACCCAACGTGTATGGAATGGTGGAATGTAAGTGGATGCCTGTGTGGTATGAAGGACAACCCACTGGTTTCCAAAGCCGCAGCACTCTCCCTGGGCCACGACAGCAAGAGCCGCTCTGGACTCAGCCTCAGCAACAGAAAAAAGAGCCACAAGACCGATGTAAATGCTCAGAACTGCACCAAACAGTAAATTATCCGGTCAACCATTATCCCCTTCATGAATACACGCATTGTCAGATGCCTGCTGCGTTGTGTCACTGCTTCCTGAAAGGACAGCCATATTCACAAATCGTTCTAAGTTGGTGGTCTACGCAATAATACAGACGTACATTCAGCTCTTCCGAGCTGGTGGTCTTGACAAGAACTGAGAGCATTGTTCAAGCAACATTGTGTGACATGCAATGCATGATTAGAGTTGAGCTTTACTGCTGTGTGAGCGCCACACACCTTTGTGTGTTGATTCTAGGTGCGTCTAGCCTTCATTTCCTCTTGTGTTGGGGTTTCTCATCATTTACAGAAATTATTCTTTGGTTCTTTTCGGTTAAGTCACGTCTAAAAATAAAATAATAAATCAAAATAAAACAACGCATTACGACGTTTCGATTGCAACACAAGCAATCATCATCAGGCATAAAAGAAATAGCAACAAAAATCTAACTAGAAAACTATAGACCGACATACAAGCAGACAGACATCACAACGGCACACATAGAGAGGAGTGTACAGGCACACGAAAATTAAATAACCTAGTAAAATATTGAAATGTGATGTAATACAACACAGAGAGTCGGTTAACACACAATTCACGCATGGCCTGGTTGACTACGTGTTTCAAAATTTGCTAAGTTAGAATTTTAACTGTGTTGTATTACATCACATTTCAATATTTTACTAGGTTATTTAATTTTCGTGTGCCTGTACACTCCTCTCTATGTGTGCCGTTGTGATGTCTGTCTGCTTGTATGTCGGTCTATAGTTTTCTAGTTAGATTTTTGTTGCTATTTCTTTTATGCCTGATGATGATTGCTTGTGTTGCAATCGAAACGTCGTAATGTGTTGTTTTATTTTGATTTATTATTTTATTTTTAGACGTGACTTAACCGAAAAGAACCAAAGAATAATTCCTGCAGTCACGAAAGCTCCCAAATTAAGATTTACAGAAATTCCCACCTCCGCCGTTTGAGCTTTATACCCAGCAAGACTCTGAACTTTCATGACTTTTACCGACGAGTGATCCAATTGGAATGTTTTGCTTGAGTTTCCTGCCAAAGGGCAGGTATCTGGATCAACTTCCATTAATCCTATTGGACCTCGCAACCTTTTGCACAGACCCCCCGCCACCACCACCCTCGTTATTGTGCGCTCCGCTGTAAGCAAGGTCAACGCTACAGAGGGCTTGCCTCTGCACCTTGCAGCGCCACTGATTGACTAGGTTTCTTGAGCCAGCAGACAACTCATGATTGCCATTAAGAGCTTTGTTTGACAATCAGCAATTAGCAAAGTTAGCCGTTGGCAAGTGTTGTGAATGGCGAACCCTCTTCACGACGTTTAAGGTCCGTTGTCAATTACCCGCTGTCCTCTTCACTCAACGCGTCGGCCTGCACGACGGCGTTGCAGCCCAGCATTGTGTTAGAGCCCGTCTACGTGGGTCGTTGTGAGACGGCTAAGTTATAGCGCATTTACTGGTTGTCGCAGTGGTTTGCATTGGAATTATCGGGATGATGCGTCATGCGAGGCGCCTTGAGATACTGGGGCATTAAACACCCAATAAGTGCAAATCCTTGTGAGTCCAACTCCTTTCACACCGTACGTAGCCAACCGTGCTGGTGTAACAGTTGCGAGAGCCCCCGGCTATTCCCAACCTCGGTAAAGCCCCCTCATGCGTTGCGCACAGACCACGACGACTGCAATGAAAAATCCGACCCTGACGATGCCAGACAAAACAATCCAGGAGGAGATCGGGGAAAGCAACCAGGGCGGCGTGCGGCGTAACCCGGCTCGTGCGGCTAAGAAGAGAGAATGCTTCCAGCTAGAGAACGTAAGTTAAGCGCATTACGTTGGTACTCGAACATTGACCTTTTGTTGTTTCAGGGTTACCGTATTTTCGAGTTTGAGGTCGCTTTTGAAAGAAAAAAAACCGAAGTAATATGTTTTTACCCTTTCAACTGGTACAAAAACTGACACCTTTGTACAAGGGATCATGTTTCCAATAACCACAACACAAGCAGTCAAAATGCAAACAAAAATAAACAACTCTGATAATGATATGCACTGTCCTTGAAGTTGATTGGTCCACACCCGAGACAGCTTTTCTTAGAGCCTAGTCTCACATGGTGTTGTCTCGGGTGTGGACCAATCAACTTCAAGGACAGTGCATATCATTATCAGAGTTGTATTTTTTTGTTTGCATTTGGACTGCTTGCGTTGTGGTTATTGCAAACATGATCCCTTGTACAAAGGTGTCAGTTTTTGTACCAGTTGAAAGGGTAAAAACATATTACTATATTTTGCTACTGGTAAAGGAGGTCTCATAGTGTAAAAAAAACGTGTTTTGTCGTCGGGGCAACACGGTGTTTTTCCTCAACAGCCGTCGCCCAGAAGTCGAATATGAATACCTTTCTTCACAATGGGAAGCAATGATTATTGTGAACGTCTGTTGGTGTCACATAACCTCGTATGTGGTCATGTATTTCGATTTAAAGCTTTCGTGACTGCAGGGATTCATCTTCTTGGTTCTTTCGGTAAAGTCACGTAGAAGGGAAGTAATAAAAGACGCTTCGGCCACAACGCAAGCAGCCGTCCTCAGGTGACCTTCTACGTGACTTTACCGAAAGAACCAAGAAGATGGTCATGTATTGCTATGGAGTTAGTGTCTTTTCGGAAGATGATTCTGACAACTCGGTTAAAACACGTCTCCTGGAAGAGAACGAAATGTAAAACTCACCACGCACACGATGGGATAACACTCAAAGGTTCACACAGATGGATTTACGAGCCTACTTGCTAAGATAGCATCGTCTTGCCACCTCACAGTGACCCGGTGGGTGAGGGAGTTTCATAATTATTTGTGTGGTCCACTAACCCTCACTTCCAAAGCGCTGCATCACAAGCATTTTACACTATACCTGGCACCAATTGTCCGCTGTGCCATGGCCCAAATGCCATTCCCACACCACCATTGTTGGAGAAAGGCATTAATCCGCTGCCCTTGGAGTGAACCGAGTCATTTAATCAGCTCAATTGGGCTGCGTTTAGTGTAAGTGGTTGCTGCCGGTGGTCTTTAGCGCGCACCTCAAGCGGCTTCTTGCTAACAAGTCGAGCAGCCGGGGCCAGGGTTGCGTGCGTAACCAATCTGCGCGTCCATCATTATTAGACGTGCTTACCTTGAGCAGAAGAATTGATTTTAATGAACAAATCTGTGCATCGTTCATCATCATAACCCATTGTCTACTGCTGGATGAAGGCCTCTCCCCGCTATCACTAATGGCCGAGTGCTACTACCATCCATCTCCTGCAGCCGATCGTGTCGCTCCAAAGCCGTGGCGGTCATCCTTCTGGACATGTTTTCTCCTTGGATTTCCGTTCTGTCACCAGTTTCGTCCATGGACCATCATCCCGTCTGACAATGATGTGTCACTCTCCAAACCTAATTACTTTCCTTAACAGCCAGTACGTCTCCGATTTGCGTGATTTTCACCTCTTGGGGACGTCATTGGCGGTTGTCCTATCGGCCTACTCTTCCCCGTCATCGGGGCGAGAAATGTCTACCACGAGCTCAGGGCTGTCATTCGATCAGGACATTGTACTTTGACTAAACTCTTTGGTTCTTTCGGTAAAGTCACGTCGGTGAAAATAAAAATAATAATAATAACTAAATTTCGATTTAAAGCTTTCGTGACTGCAGGGATTCATCTTCTTGGTTCTTTCGGTAAAGTCACGTAGAAGGGAAGTAATAAAATAATAAAAATAAAAATAAAACATCATAAAACAATTCTCATTATTATGTTTTATTTTTATTATTTTATTACTTCCCTTCTACGTGACTTTACCGAAAGAACCAAGAAGAATAATAACTAAATTAAATCACGACGTTTCGGAAGCAACACAAGCCTCCGTCATCATGTAGGACAACCACAGCAAGGAATTAAATTATTTCTAGAAATTAAATTATCTAATTTAGTTATTTTTTAACACGTAGGCTTTCGCGACCAATATTATTCAATTAGTTATTTTTATCATTATTTTTATTTTCACCTACGTGACTTTACCGAAAGATCCAAAGAGTATAAATCCTTGCAGTCACGAAAACTTAAAATCTGTACCTTGACTGTTTTTATCATTTCTTTTTGCTTCAAATCCATATGCTCCATTGTGTGTCTCTGTGTAATTCCAAGCATTGTGCTCTCACTCATCACGGTGCGTGGAAACTTCTCGCAGGGCTACATCTTCAACGTAGCTTGCAGCCAGGATGAAGAACCTCGCAGCAAGCTCAGCAGGAACAGCGAGCCCGACAAACGCTTCAGGCATAGCAGCTTCGACTAAAGGCAGCGCGCATCACAAACGCCTGGACCTGGGGCGGCCCTTTTAGACATGTCTATGCCTCTTTTACACTTGCACATGTTGAGCCGTGGTGGAACCGTGCCGCGTTGCCTCAACACGGCCGGGTCGAGCCAAGCACGGGTTGTTGTTGTTGTTTTTTCCACCGCGTAAGCCGAGCCGAGCCGCTGTGACGGAACGCGCAATCCGCACGTGGAGGCTAGCGTAGCACGGCTCAGTTCGGTAATATACCAGTGGAGAACCACCCATACCGTGTTGGCGCAGCTCGGGTGTGGAAGTGTAAGACGGGTATTTTGAAAGGAAAATAAGAACGATGTTATCGGCGGTGACGGGGCCGAGTATTGCATCACTTTGTTCATGTGAATTTAAATTGGTTATCTTCTTGGTTCTTTCGGTAAAGTCACGTAGAATGGAAATAATAAAATAAAACATAATAAAATAATTCTCACGACGTTTCGGCCACAACGCAAGCAGCCGTCCTCAGGTGAAGAACAGGTCTGTCGAGAAGCCATTCAGACTCTGTCTTCTCGACAGACCTTTTCTTCACCTGAGGACGGCTGCTTGCGTTGTGGCCGAAACGTCGTGAGAATTATTTTATTATGTTTTATTTGTATTATTTTATTATTTCCATTCTACGTGACTTTACCGAAAGAACCAAGAAGATGAATCCCTGCAGTCACGAAAGCTTTAAATCGAAATTTAAAATGGTTAATTACACCGATTTTAATTGTTCTTTGTTGGTAGTTCGAGGTCACTCCCACTAGGTGGCGGGAGAGACCTACGCGTGGTACAGCGTGATCCATTTACAGACACCCCGGTGAATAGAAATTCTAAAGCGCAGCCTCTCAATGGCTCCCAATGCTGCTGGCGGAAGGACCTCCTCTCGATGGGGCTTTCGAGAGCTCCTCTAGAGATTCGTTTTGACCTGTTCTTCCACCCTGGCTGGACATCCCGGAAGAGGTGCGAATTTGCCCACACTTCTATTGACTGGCAATGTACCCGTTTATGCTGCTGGTTGCAGAGATGCACGGGGTGAATTTAAGAAACTTGCAACATGTTGTTTCAACTGCCGGGCTTGGAATATGTAATCGAACCGGCGGCGGCCTATGGATTTCAGGTTCAATTTGCTATCCATTCTACCACCGCATCATCCTATTCGCAGATTGTTATTATTATTGAAACTAATACATTTGATTGCAATGCCTCTTCCACGTCTCGCCAATCTCAATCAACGTGTTAAATTGTTTAGCGCTGTTCTGATACACTCTGCCCAACATAGCCGGTGTGATGCGTTCACAATCTACAATGAAGCGTCAGCCGAGGTCATTCACGGGGCTTTTTTCTCACAATTTCCACCTCAAACCCAACTCCAACTCTCAAATGTTTGTTGTGGCCAGTTCTGTACTGAACGATGCTGGGGTGACGAGATGCCAGTGGAGTGTCTGTACGTGAATCATAATCCCTTTGGCTTTACTGCTACTTTCTAAACAATTTTCGTTTCTATATTGTCACAATGCAATTTGAACCATTTCCATTGTTAACGATGCTTGGTGTCTCAGCGGTCGAGTGAGTGAGTGGTGAGTCCAAATCTTAACTCAGCTCATCATCTCTTCGGGGTAGATACAACTGTGGGCGGTTGTCGTGTGGGTAGGGTTAGGGTTCCCCTCCGCCACATCAAAATGATTTTTCCACCACTGGCCTAGAGGGCGGTAAACCTGAGGCGATGCTCACCCGGCCAGGAAACCACTTTGACTGTTTTGAGTATCATTATTGAGCAGCAGTTATGAGCGTTCGGAGTTTCTTGGTGTTGATTAGAAGGCGTTATGTTTTAAAGTTGCTGTAAGTGAGAAAGTTGTTTTTGTCGGTGGGCGAGTTGGCAGTCAGGGCTGTTTTCCGATTGGCGAAGCCGAAACTCTTTTTTATCAGATGTGATGGTATCGACAGCGGAGTGGATTAATAGGGGAGGGGGAGGAAAAACCATCGCAAGAAAGTTGTTTACTGCATGATAAAATTGAGTGATGGTAATTTTATCAAAACGATTACCGTATTCTCCGCATTATAAATTGCAATATTTCCCTTTGCATTTTAATACAATAGTTGTGGCTGAGTCTTGCGAACTGACATTAGTGTAGTAAGTCGTCGGTGTGTGGGCCACGTTTGTATGAAGTCATTGACACCGGGCACACGTCTTTCTTTGGGGGGATGAGTCTTACAATGTGGAGAACACGGAATATTGTTTTTGTTAATACCACGAACTTCATTGTTACCCGTCTTGTTATTCCATGAAACCAGGGCCGCCTATTATTTCCCCGGCAAAATGGGAGTGCCTCTTAATCCTGTTTACAATTCCGACTGATGTTCGTGTGTATGACAAAGGGGCTGTGAATTTGATGGATTTGCCAAGCGGCGAGTCGTCGGGATAGACGTGTATTGAAGAACCGGTACAACTTTATACACAATACACGTCCGTACACGCTTACACCACGTTCACACGCACGCAGAGAGATCATTGATTTATACGAGTTGTTAGCTAACACCTGTATAATAAAGCAACACTATTTTGTCTCTCTGCATAAATATATCAATTAGTCAATCAACGTATTGCCTTTCCAGCCCAATGTTATGCAGCAGAAAAAAAACGTAACATACACTGCCTTCATGAACAAAACAACCCAGCCAATCGATATTATGCGCCATTATTTTGTTTAATAAAGAAAACTATGGAAGGTTTATACCGTCTCATGGCCAGTTGTTAGGCTTGTTCAACAAATGTGAGCTGCATTACCAAATGTTATTGGCAAGAGCGCGGCATTTAAAATATGGGACCCCCTCCCTGGTCGACGTATCAACGCACAATGAGTCTGTGCACCTATGCACAGATCTATATATTGTACATGTATGCATATGCACACGCATGGGCATATGCACACACGTACAGACATTCACCCACACCTCAATGCCTGGACATGCCCGCACGTATATTGACACTTAAACAAGCACATGCATGCATGACGACACGACAGATCCCCCTTATAGCCTGCATAGACTGTTGGGGCAAGTGCTGCTAGCGAGCACATGATGAAGGCCGATAGGGCTGTTTTGTAAACACCGTAACAAGGTATGCATTTAAGGCTGAGTCGACCTTGGGGAGACCTAGGACCGGTTTTAGATCGTACTCGCCGCTGATGTTAGCCGTGGCCAGGCATCGAACTTGATTTGCTGGGTTCGTAGCGCAGTGCACTAACCACTGCACATGAACACCCACGCACACCCACGGACACACAATATGACAACACTCTGTGTTCTTGTGGAGAACGTGATATTGTAAGTGACAACACGACGTTTTCCATCGTCTTCACCATTGCTCCAGCCCTGACCCTATTCATCAAACTATCCGATTCGGCGATTTAAAACGCCAAATCCCAACACGCCCGCTAACTAGCCCTATGCTCAACACTAACGCTTCCTAACACTACTACGAATACTCGCCCTCTTACGAATAATATCCCAAACACCAGTCTAATACTGATCCCATTCCTAACATTGATCATATCCTCAGCACGAACCCGATTCCTAGCACCAGCCCCAAAGCTAAACCCTAACAACTTGCTATTATAATTCCAGCCCGAACATTAACCCCTATTCCTATCCAATAGCCTTAATCAGTCGTAACTTTAACCCTACCACTAGCCCTATTCATAACTTGCATAAACCTGGCACTTTCACCCGAGTCTTAGGCAACTCTAGCACTAACAATAACCTCATCGACGATGCTTACCCGCTTTCTCGGGTAAGCATTTGACCCTTGCTACGCAACCCTATCTTAAACGCCACTCATCCCAAAGCGGAACTCTTATAGACTACAAGTGGGTGATGGTTCACAGCGTTTGCGAATAGATTCCCGGCCATGGAGAATAGCGGTCGATTTGTCCTAGAACGAGTATTCGGTGCGCTTTGTTAACATCAGCGTTGAGGAGACGAAGGCGGCCGGGCGTGGTGCTGGCCACCCACCCCCTTGTGTGCCGTTCCGGCCTTCAGAGATGCTCGCTAACAGAACTTTACCCAATAGCCTGTTAAGGCTATACGGCGGATCTGTTTCTCTTCGTCTTGTGTCTATGCAATGTATGTGCGTGTTAAGTCCAAGTAGTGTACAGCAGAGGTGGGACAAAGTCATTGTTATGCAAGTCCAAGTCGAGTCGCAAGTCATCAAATTCATGACTCGAGTCTGACTCGAGTCCAAGTCACATGACTCGAGTCCACATCTCATAGGTGGGACAAAGTCATTGTTATGCAAGTCCAAGTCGAGTCGCAAGTCATCAAATTCATGACTCGAGTCTGACTCGAGTCCAAGTCACATGACTCGAGTCCACACCTCTGGTGTACAGTATGTATAAGTGAAATACATTTCCCCAACAGTCCCTGCAGGCGATACGGTGTCTTTGTCTTATCTGCGCGTGTGTGTGTACGAGTGCATTTCCCTGCAAGTGTGATAACGCATCCATTCCCGACTGCAGCGCACACCGCCACAAAGATCTTGGAAACTTTTCTCCCTCCCTCCCTCCCCTCCCTCCCTCCCCTTCCTCTCTCCGCCACTCGCCACGAACCCAACCCAACCCACCATCCCACCCACCGTCCCGAACCAGCCAAACACAATCCAATCCCTCTCACCCGTCGCCAACCCACCCCCTTCCTTCATGTGCACGACCGGCCCACACGGAGGGACACACACGAGAGGCGAGATGCCCTCAATATAGCGGGCGGCATCACCTCCATCCAACACAGCGGCTCGTGATCAAATCGTAGCGGTGGCGTTTCTTCTCGCCCTCCTCCTCCTCTTCTTCCCACCATAGCCACTCAACATTGTCCGACAGCTCGCGGTGACGAGGGTCAACGACGAGTAGGGAAGCTTCACATCGGCCGTAGATCTTCCTTATCAGCGTGTCGGCAACGCCAGCAATCATCATCATCGCATGCGAACTTTCGTGTCGCGGAGCCACGCAGCGCCACTGCTGGCTCTTCTCGACTTGAGAATTTGCTGTCAACAAGCGGCAGCAGCAGCAGCAGCATCAATACCAACAGCTTTCACCACCACAGTGAACGATCACTTCTGCTGGTGGCGAGTCTACTGCTGTTGCTAATGTTAGTATATTGTGCTGCTAGTAGTAGTGTTAGTATCTGCTGTTAGTGCTGGTGGTAGTAGTGTTAGTATCTGCTGCTAGTAGTGTTAATATCTGCTGTTAGTGCTAGTAGTAGAGTTAGTATCTGCTAGTGGTATTGTTAGTATCTGCTGGTAGTACTGGCAGCAGCGTCAGCAGCTGCCGTGTGCGCTCGGAGTTGCCTCTGATCCGTTCGGGAGATTTAAATGGTGAGAAAGATGACTTTGGCCAGAACTGCTGCCACCATCTGCGCGGACGTGTTCTGCATCTTCCTGGGTGAGTGCAAACACTCTTCACACGCACACGCACACACACACGTGTTCGCACGTGTGTGTGTGTGCGCGCGTGTGCACGTGTGTGTGTGTGCGCGTGCACGTGTGAGGCACGGGCGACCTGATTGTGTGAACGTCATCGGTGAATATCTTTGAACAGCCATTGGGACTCTCCCCGATGTCGATTCGGACATCGGATGAGTACACGACGCGCAGTGCACACGGCGGCAAATGTATTCAAATATGCTCAAAATGTCCCCCCCCCCCCTCCATAGTTTGCTATAAAATAGATTTGTGTTTATATGATTGTGGTTCTGGTTGTACTTTACGAATCCCTAATCTCTGCCATTACATTACAATTAAACAAGAAATGGTAGAAAAAGAAAAAACAGAGCAACGTAATACAATACACTATTAGACATTAATGTAAAAAAAGTTAAATTAATCCATCCCATGTGTTAGAAACATTTAGGCAGGAAATTCGTTTTTAAATTTAGATTTTTTTCTGGTGGGGGGGGGGGACCCCCAGACCCCCTGGAAGATTTGGTCCCCCCCAATGTTGACTCCTGGTGGTGAAGTATGGTCACACGACCCCCGAACAAATATGTCCGTGTAATGTTGCACGCATTGCGGTGGTGGTGGTGGTGGTGCAGATGTACAACCAAATCACTCTGAAACTCGTGTCTCGGGAGCTAAGCAAACGTCGATTCTGGTTAATGCCGGGAAGGGCTGACTGCCCTGGCATAGCAGCAGGTCTCGTCGACTAGGCCTGGGAGCTGGCCAGGAGGTGACAGTGTTTTCCTGAATCTATCTGTGCGGAACTTATCACCCCGCACCCATGACGCCGAACTCCCACTCCCCGTGGAATCCATAGCCACAACATCCCGATGAAGCACGCAGCTCCCTCGATCTTGAAGCAAAGATTGAAAATGCGTATAGTGTGAGGTGTGTGTGTGTGAGGAGCGGTGGCGCAGTGATTAGCGTACTTCCCTGCGAAGCTATGCAAAGTACAAATGCGTTCGAGTTGCGGATAGAATTCTATCGGAACCTTCCGGGGCCCTCCCCTAGGTCGACTCAGCCTCAAATGAGTACCCGGTGCGGTGTGTAAACATCGCCACTGGGGAGACAAAGGCGGCCGGGCGTGGTGCTGGCCACCCACCACCTCGTGTGCCGTTCCAGCCGTCATAGGTGCTCGCTAACAGCACTTGCCCCTACAGTCTGTTAAGGCTACACGGGGGATATTTTTCTTTGTGCACGTGCGCATTTGTGTACACGCTCGTATATGTGTGTGTGCACGTGTGAATGTGTGTCTGTGTGTGTCTGTGTGTCTGTGTGTGTGTATGTGTGTCTGTGTGTGTCTGTGTGTATGTCTGTCTGTATGTGTGTGTGTATGTGTCTGTGTGTATGTGTCTGTGTGTGTGTGCACGTGTGAATGTGTGTGCATGTGTCTGTGTGTGTATGTGTGTATGTGTCTGTGTGTGTATGTGTCTGTGTGTGTATGTGTCTGTGTGTGTGTATGTGTGTGTGTGCACGTGTGAATGTGTGTGTATGTGTGTGTGCACGTGTGAATGTGTGTGTATGTGTCTGTGTGTGTGTCTGTGTGTACGTGTCTGTGTGTGTGCACGTGTGAATGTGTGTGTGTGTATGTGTGTATGTCTGTGTGTATGTGTCTGTGTGTGTGTGTATGTGTCTGTGTGGGTATGTGTCTGTGTGTGTATATGTGTGTGTGTGTGCACGTGTGAATGTGTGTGTGTGTGTATGTGTCTGTGTGTGTGTACGTGTGTGTGTGTGTGTACGTGTGAATGTGTGTGTGTATGTGTGTGTGTATGTGTGAATGTGTGTGTGTATGTGTGTGTATGTGTGAATGTGTGTGTGCACGTGTGTATGTGTGTGTGTATGTGTCTGTGTGTATGTCTGTGTGTATGTCTGTGTGTATGTGTCTGTGTGTGCACGTGTGAATGTGTGTGTATGTGTGTGTCTGTGTGTATGTGTCTGTGTGTGTGTGTGTATGTGTCTGTGTGTGTCTGTGTGTATGTCTGTGTGTGTATGTGCCTGTGTGTGTGTGCACGTGTGAATGTGTGTGTATGTGTCTGTGTGTATGTGTCTGTGTGTGTGTATGTGTGTATGTGTGTATGTCTGTGTGTCTGTGTATGTGTCTGTGTGTGTGTATGTGTCTGTGTGTGTATATGTGTGTGTGTGCACGTGTGAATGTGTGTGTATGTGTCTGTGTGTATGTGTCTGTGTGTGTGTATGTGTGTATGTGTGTATGTCTGTGTGTCTGTGTGTGTGTATGTGTCTGTGTGTGTGTATGTGTCTGTGTGTGTATATGTGTGTGTGTGCACGTGTGAATGTGTGTGTGTATGTGTCTGTGTGTGTATATGTGTCTGTGTGTGTGTATGTGTGTGTGTGCACGTGTGAATGTGTGTGTGTACGTGTCTGTGTGTGTGTATGTGTCTGTGTGTGTGTATGTGTGTGTGCACGTGTGAATGTGTGTGTGTATGTGTGTGTGTGTGTATGTGTCTGTGTGTGTATGTGTGTGTGTGCACGTGTGAATGTGTGTGTGTATGTGTCTGTGTGTGTGTATGTGTCTGTGTGTGTATGTGTGTGTGCACGTGTGAATGTGTAACTGTGCACAGTGTCATGCCCACATGTGTGTAGCACGTGTATCAATCTGTGAATGTCAACGTTTGTGCCAGTGTGTGTGTGTATGTGTGTCTGTGTGTGTCTATGTATCTGTGTGTATGTATGTGTCTGTGTGTATGTGTGTGTCTGTGTGTGTGTGTCTCTGTGTGTGGCTGTGTGTGTCTGTGTGTCTGTATGTGTGTCTGTGTGTATGTGTCTGTTTGTCTGTGTGTCTGTGTACTATGTGTCTGTCTGTGTGTCTGTGTGTGTCTGTGTGTATGTCTGTGTGTATGTGTCTGTGTGTGTATGTGTGTGTGTCTGTGTGTGTGTATGTCTGTCTGTGTGTCTGTGTGTGTCTGTGTGTATGTCTGTGTGTATGTGTCTGTGTGTGTATGTGTCTGTGTGTGTGTATGTGTGTCTGTGTGTGTGTTTATGTATGTGTGTCTGTGTGTGTGTATGTGTATGTCTGTGTATGTGTCTGTGTGTGTCTGTGTGTGTCTATGTATCTGTGTGTATGTATGTGTGTGTCTGTGTGTATGTGTGTGTATGTGTGTGTGTCTGTGTGTGTATGTGTGTCTGTATGTGTGTCTGTGTGTATGTGTCTGTTTGTCTGTGTGTCTGTGTGTATGTATCTGTATGTGTGTCTGTGTGTGTGTATGTCTGTCTGTGTGTCTGTGTGTGTCTGTGTGTATGTCTGTATGTGTCTGTGTGTGTATGTGTCTGTGTGTGTATGTGTGTTTGTGTGTGTGTGTTTATGTATGTGTGTCTGTGTGTGTGTCTGTGTGTGTCTGTGTGTCTGTGGGGAGCGGTGTTGCAGCGGTTAGCGCCACGCTGCGCTATGAACCCGGCGACCCGAGTTCAATTCCCGCTCACGGCCAACACCACAGTGACGATTATCTGTACCGGTCCTGGGCCTCCCCTAGGTCGACTGCGCATCAAACGAGTACCTGGTGCGGTGTGTAGTAAACATCGCCACTGGGGAGACAAAGGCGGCCGGGCGTGGTGTTGGCCACCCACCCCCTCGTGTGCCGTGCTGGCCTGCATAGGCGCTCGCTAACAGCACTTGCCCCTGCAGTCTGTTAGAGGCTACACGGGGGAGCTTTATCTTTTGTGCGTGTGTGTGTGTGGGGCGTGGTGCTGGCCACAGCCACCCACCACCTTCGTGTGCCCTGCTCCTCGCAACAATCCTGGTGAAGGCGATACGGTGGAGCTTTCTGTGTCCACACGTGTGACACACGTGTGTCCCACGTGTGTCACCGTCAGAATGCTAACGCGCGCGCGTGGGGAGCGGTGGCGCAGCGGTTAGCGCGGCGGTCCGAGTTCGATTCCCACTCACGAAGCCAGCATCGGTGCGCTGGCTGTCTTGAACCGGTCCTGGGCCTGCCCTGGGTCGACTCAGCCACAAACGATGCAATACAATGAGGGGGAGACAAAGGCGGTCGGGCGTGGTTGGTCATGGCTCGTGAGCCGTGCCTCCCAGCGGCGATAAATGCCAACCGCACTTGCCCCCGATTCCGTTGAAGGCTATATGGGGTGCGTGTGGGGGGGGGATTGTATCTTTGTCTTTGTTGGTGCGTTTCACCCAATTCGAACATCGCCCCCCACTGACTGACTGTGACGCTGGGGGTGGTGGGGGTGGGTGGTAGTGGGGTTGGTGGTGGGAGTGGTGGTGGGAGTGGTGGTGGGGGTGGTGCTGGGGGTGGTGCTGGGGGTGGTGCTGGGAGTGGTGGTGGTGGGGGTGCTGGGGGTGGGGGTGGTGGGGTTTGTGGGTGGTGGGGGTGGTGCTGGGAGTGGTGGTGGTGGTGCTGGGAGTGCTGGGGGTGGTGGTGGGAGTGGTGGAGGTGGTGGTGGGGGTGGTGGTGGGAGTGGTGGGAGTGGTGGTGGTGGGGGTGGTGGTGGTGGTGGTGGTGGGGGTGGTAGTGGGGGTAGTGGTGGGGGTGGTGGGGGGGGGGTTTCGGCTCCCGAGATAATTGCATGACCTCACACAAATAAACACACCGCCAATGACACGTGACATGCGAATTAATTACCCCCTCGGATAAACAGAGCCACGGGCCAATCGCTGACGGCGGCCGCGTCCCCCCTCCGAGTGAGACGAGAGTAGAGATGTACACAGGAGATAAGCGATGTCGTGAGACGAGAGACGGGAGATGAGAAATGTTCATTTGCGTTTCTGGCCCTGCGAACTCGGTCACAAATTCACGATGCGGAGTCAGAATCTTTGTTTTAGATTCCAGGAGGAATCTGATGAGCTACGAAGTTTTCTCTCTTTCACAGACGATATCCAAAGCAACAACCCTAACAATAGACTGCGCCCCTGCCACAGGAACGTGGAATCTCCACCACTGGCTTCGGGAGACGTCCCCAACTCGGAGAAGTTGTCTCGAGGTCCCTGACCCGAATCACCGACCTCCCGGATTCTCAGACGAACTCTCCGACCCGAGTTCGATTGCCACTCACGGCGAACACGGCTGACCATGACGTGAACCGGTCCTGTTAGGCCTCCCCTAGGTCGACTCGGCTTCAATAAAGTAGCTGGTGGCGTGTGTGTGTAAGCATCGCCACTGGGGAGACAAAGGCGGCCGGGCGTGGTGTTGGCCACCCCACCCCCCCGCTTGTGCCGTGCCGGCCTCAACGGGGCGCTGATCGCGAACAGCACTTGCCCCAGCGGCCCGTTGAAGGCTACACGGGGGTCCTTCGTCTTTGTAACTTGACTGGAGCGTCTCTCTCCAGTCGGGAGAATGTTGCGAGTCAAAGGTCAAAGTGATTTCCTGCGCGCTCAAAGGAAGCATTGAGGGCAATGGTGCTCATCCAGTAGCGGTATGACGAGTTGAGGGGGGGGAGGGGTGGGGCAGGCAGGGGGGGGGGGCTGCCTCGGTCCCCCCTCTCACCCCTGGTGGCCAAAGCTACGAGTCCCCCCCCCCCAGGATAACCACCGTGATATTTGTAATCAACAACAACAACAACAACGGTGTAAAAGGGCATAGAACTCCGTTACCGGCATATTGATTCGACTGGGTACGCGTCAGCCACGTGGCAAAGAGGCCTCTACCACTACAGAGCTGTCGCTGGTCACGTTTTGTGCAGACGTGAGAGGTCAGGGTGCCGGTGGTGGAAATTCCACGCTCCTGCGACGGGAGTTGGCGTGGTTGGAGGTCGAGATGGACGCAGCTAACTGGGGTGAGGTCACGTGCCCTTCCCCAACGACTCCGCCTCCCTGATTGGCTCAAATTAGGGGGGCGGTGACGGGATACCGGGGTGAGAGGTTAGGGGGCCTTTGTCGGCCATGCGTCATTATAACAACAACAACAGTGGCAACAACAACAACGACCATTCGAGTTTATACGACGTCTCGTGCCAACGCAAACAGAGTAACACGCACGTAGAAGGGGGCTTACGCGACCAATATTACCCATAATAGGGGGGGGGGGGAATGGGGTTTGTTAGGTTAGATCGCGTCAATATCTAAATGTGTCGTTCAACCCACCACCACCACCCAATTTAGCAAGGGGTTTGGCACGTAAACGAAAACACGTGACCGAATTCGTTACTCGTAGAGCGCCACAAGGGTCACGTGTTGGAGAGTGAAACCCACTGCGGCGTTAACACATCGACTACGGCGTTCGGCCAGGAGAAAAGACAGCAGACTGATGATGGCGCGTTGTGTTCACGTGACAAACCTCACGAATTGGCGGTTCCACGACACATTTATATATTGACGACGCGATATTCCCCAAATACCCCGCTCCCCCGCCTCTATTACGGGTAAGCGGAGCAGCGTGGATCATCCACGGACACTTCACCGTTCCGAAAAATGAAAATGTCGAGACCTCTCCGGCATCTCTACTTCCTGCGAAGAATGGGGGCCCGTTGCCCGGAACGTCGCCTAATGACAAGGCCGCACGCGCAGTGCTGCTGTTTAGTGCCTCCACCCAGAAGTGACATTCACTGCCCTGACTCCCGTTCCACCACCAGGAGGTGACGATCACTGCCCTGGCTCCCGTTCCTTCACCAGGAGGTGACGATCACTGCCCTGGTTCCCGTTCCTCCACCAGGTGACAATCACTGCCCTGACTCCCGTTCCTTCACCAGGAGGTGACGATCACTGCCCTGGTTCCCGTTCCTCCACCAGGTGACAATCACTGCCCTGACTCCCGTTCCTTCACCAGGAGGTGACGATCACTGCCCTGGTTCCCGTTCCTCCACCAGGTGACAATCACTGCCCTGGCTCCCGTTCCTTCACCAGGAGGTGACGATCACTGCCCTGACTCCCGTTCCTCCACCAGGAGGTGACAATCACTGCCCTGGGCTCCCATTCCACCACCAGGAGATGACGATCACTGCCCTGACTCCCGTTCCTCCACCAGGAGATGACGATCACTGCCCTGACTCCCGTTCCTTCACCAGGAGGTGACGATCACTGCCCTGACTCCCATTCCACCACCAGGAGGTGACGATCACTGCCCTGACTCCCGTTCCTCCACCAGGAGATGACGATCACTGCCCTGACTCCCGTTCCTCCACCAGGAGATGACGATCACTGCCCTGACTCCCGTTCCTCCACCAGGAGGTGACGATCACTGCCCTGACTCCTGTTCCTCCACCAGGAGATGACGATCACTGCCCTGACTCCCGTTCCACCACCAGGAGATGACGATCACTGCCCTGACTCCCGTTCCTTCACCAGGAGGTGACGATCACTGCCCTAACTCCCGTTCCTCTACCAGGAGGTGACGATCACTGCCCTGGGCTCCCATTCCACCACCAGGAGGTGACGATCACTGCCCTGGGCTCCCATTCCACCACCAGGAGGTGACGATCACTGCCCTGACACCCGTTCCACCACCAGGAGGTGACGATCATTGCCCTGGGCTCCCATTCCACCACCAGGAGATGACGATCACTGCCCTGACTCCCGTTCCTCCACCAGGAGATGACGATCACTGCCCTGACTCCCGTTCCTTCACCAGGAGGTGACGATCACTGCCCTGACTCCCATTCCACCACCAGGAGGTGACGATCACTGCCCTGACTCCCGTTCCTCCACCAGGAGATGACGATCACTGCCCTGACTCCCGTTCCTCCACCAGGAGATGACGATCACTGCCCTGACTCCCATTCCACCACCAGGAGGTGACGATCACTGCCCTGACTCCCGTTCCACCACCAGGAGATGACGATCACTGCCCTGACTCCTGTTCCTCCACCAGGAGATGACGATCACTGCCCTGACTCCCATTCCACCACCAGAAGGTGACGATCACTGCCCTGACTCCCGTTCCTCCACCAGGAGATGACGATCACTGCCCTGACTCCCGTTCCTCCACCAGGAGGTGACGATCACTGCCCTGACTCCCGTTCCACCACCAGGAGGTGACGATCACTGCCCTGACTCCCATTCCACCACCAGGAGGTGACGATCACTGCCCTGACTCCCGTTCCTCCACCAGGAGATGACGATCACTGCCCTGACTCCCGTTCCTCCACCAGGAGATGACGATCACTGCCCTGACTCCCGTTCCTCCACCAGGAGATGACGATCACTGCCCTGACTCCCATTCCACCACCAGGAGGTGACGATCACTGCCCTGGTTCCCGTTCCTCCACCAGGAGATGACGATCACTGCCCTGACTCCCGTTCCTCCACCAGGAGATGACGATCACTGCCCTGACTCCCGTTCCTTCACCAGGAGATGACGATCACTGCCCTGACTCCCGTTCCTCCACCAGGAGGTGACGATCACTGCCCTGACTCCCGTTCCTCCACCAGGAGGTGACGATCACTGCCCTGACTCCCGTTCCTCCACCAGGAGATGACGATCACTGCCCTGATCCCCGTTCCTCTACCAGGAGATGACGATCACTGCCCTGACTCCCGTTCCTCCACCAGGAGGTGACGATCACTGCCTTGACTCCCGTTCCTCCACCAGGAGATGACGATCACTGCCCTGACTCCCGTTCCTCCACCAGGAGGTGACGATCACTGCCCTGACTCCCGTTCCTCAACCCAGGAGGTGACGATCACTGCCCTGACTCCCGTTCCTTCACCAGGAGATGACGATCACTGCCCTGACTCCCGTTCCTTCACCAGGAGATGACGATCACTGCCCTGACTCCCGTTCCTCCACCAGGAGGTGACGATCACTGCCCTGACTCCCGTTCCTCCACCAGGAGATGACGATCACTGCCCTGACTCCCGTTCCTCCACCAGGAGATGACGATCACTGCCCTGGCTCCCGTTCCTCCACCCAGGAGGTGACGATCACTGCCCTGGCTCCCGTTCCTCCACCAGGAGGTGACGATCACTGCCCTGACTCCCGTTCCTTCACCAGGAGATGACGATCACTGCCCTGGCTCCCGTTCCTCCACCCAGGAGGTGACGATCACTGCCCTGGCTCCCGTTCCTCCACCAGGAGGTGACGATCACTGCCCTGGTTCCCGTTCCTCCACCAGGTGACAATCACTGCCCTGACTCCCGTTCCTTCACCAGGAGGTGACGATCACTGCCCTGGTTCCCGTTCCTCCACCAGGTGACAATCACTGCCCTGGCTCCCGTTCCTTCACCAGGAGGTGACGATCACTGCCCTGACTCCCGTTCCTCCACCAGGAGGTGACAATCACTGCCCTGGGCTCCCATTCCACCACCAGGAGATGACGATCACTGCCCTGACTCCCGTTCCTCCACCAGGAGATGACGATCACTGCCCTGACTCCCGTTCCTTCACCAGGAGGTGACGATCACTGCCCTGACTCCCATTCCACCACCAGGAGGTGACGATCACTGCCCTGACTCCCGTTCCTCCACCAGGAGATGACGATCACTGCCCTGACTCCCGTTCCTCCACCAGGAGATGACGATCACTGCCCTGACTCCCGTTCCTCCACCAGGAGGTGACGATCACTGCCCTGACTCCTGTTCCTCCACCAGGAGATGACGATCACTGCCCTGACTCCCGTTCCACCACCAGGAGATGACGATCACTGCCCTGACTCCCGTTCCTTCACCAGGAGGTGACGATCACTGCCCTGACTCCCGTTCCTCTACCAGGAGGTGACGATCACTGCCCTGGGCTCCCATTCCACCACCAGGAGGTGACGATCACTGCCCTGGGCTCCCATTCCACCACCAGGAGGTGACGATCACTGCCCTGACACCCGTTCCACCACCAGGAGGTGACGATCATTGCCCTGGGCTCCCATTCCACCACCAGGAGATGACGATCACTGCCCTGACTCCCGTTCCTCCACCAGGAGATGACGATCACTGCCCTGACTCCCGTTCCTTCACCAGGAGGTGACGATCACTGCCCTGACTCCCATTCCACCACCAGGAGGTGACGATCACTGCCCTGACTCCCGTTCCTCCACCAGGAGATGACGATCACTGCCCTGACTCCCGTTCCTCCACCAGGAGATGACGATCACTGCCCTGACTCCCATTCCACCACCAGGAGGTGACGATCACTGCCCTGACTCCCGTTCCACCACCAGGAGATGACGATCACTGCCCTGACTCCTGTTCCTCCACCAGGAGATGACGATCACTGCCCTGACTCCCATTCCACCACCAGAAGGTGACGATCACTGCCCTGACTCCCGTTCCTCCACCAGGAGATGACGATCACTGCCCTGACTCCCGTTCCTCCACCAGGAGGTGACGATCACTGCCCTGACTCCCGTTCCACCACCAGGAGGTGACGATCACTGCCCTGACTCCCATTCCACCACCAGGAGGTGACGATCACTGCCCTGACTCCCGTTCCTCCACCAGGAGATGACGATCACTGCCCTGACTCCCGTTCCTCCACCAGGAGATGACGATCACTGCCCTGACTCCCGTTCCTCCACCAGGAGATGACGATCACTGCCCTGACTCCCATTCCACCACCAGGAGGTGACGATCACTGCCCTGGTTCCCGTTCCTCCACCAGGAGATGACGATCACTGCCCTGACTCCCGTTCCTCCACCAGGAGATGACGATCACTGCCCTGACTCCCGTTCCTTCACCAGGAGATGACGATCACTGCCCTGACTCCCGTTCCTCCACCAGGAGGTGACGATCACTGCCCTGACTCCCGTTCCTCCACCAGGAGGTGACGATCACTGCCCTGACTCCCGTTCCTTCACCAGGAGATGACGATCACTGCCCTGATCCCCGTTCCTCTACCAGGAGATGACGATCACTGCCCTGACTCCCGTTCCTCCACCAGGAGGTGACGATCACTGCCCTGACTCCCGTTCCTCCACCAGGAGATGACGATCACTGCCCTGACTCCCGTTCCTCCACCAGGAGGTGACGATCACTGCCCTGACTCCCGTTCCTCAACCCAGGAGGTGACGATCACTGCCTTGACTCCCGTTCCTTCACCAGGAGATGACGATCACTGCCCTGACTCCCGTTCCTTCACCAGGAGATGACGATCACTGCCCTGACTCCCGTTCCTCCACCAGGAGGTGACGATCACTGCCCTGACTCCCGTTCCTCCACCAGGAGATGACGATCACTGCCCTGACTCCCGTTCCTCCACCAGGAGATGACGATCACTGCCCTGGCTCCCGTTCCTCCACCCAGGAGGTGACGATCACTGCCCTGGCTCCCGTTCCTCCACCAGGAGGTGACGATCACTGCCCTGACTCCCGTTCCTTCACCAGGAGATGACGATCACTGCCCTGGCTCCCGTTCCTCCACCCAGGAGGTGACGATCACTGCCCTGGCTCCCGTTCCTCCACCAGGAGGTGACGATCACTGCCCTGACTCCCGTTCCTCCACCAGGAGATGACGATCACTGCCCTGGCTCCCGTTCCTCCACCCAGGAGGTGACGATCACTGCCCTGGTTCCCGTTCCTCCACCAGGAGGAGACGATCACTGCCCTGACTCCCGTTCCTCCACCCAGGAGGTGACGATCACTGCCCTGGCTCCCGTTCCTCCACCAGGAGGTGACGATCACTGCCCTGGCTCCCGTTCCTCCACCAGGAGGTGACGATCACTGCCCTGACTCCCGTTCCTCCACCAGGAGATGACGATCACTGCCCTGGCTCCCGTTCCTCCACCCAGGAGGTGACGATCACTGCCCTGGTTCCCGTTCCTCCACCAGGAGGAGACGATCACTGCCCTGACTCCTGTTCCTCCACCAGGAGGTGACGATCACTGCCCTGACTCCCGTTCCTCCACCCAGGAGGTGACGATCACTGCCCTGACTCCCGTTCCTCCACCAGGAGGTGACGATCACTGCCCCTGACTCCCGTTCTTCCACCAGGAGGTGACGATCACTGCCCTGGTTCCCGTTCCTCCACCAGGAGGTGACGATCACTGCCCTGGTTCCCGTTCCTCCACCCAGGAGGTGACGATCACTGCCCTGGTTCCTGTTCCTCCACCCAGGAGGTGACGATCACTGCCCTGGTTCCCGTTCCTCCACCCAGGAGGTGACGATCACTGCCCTGGTTCCCGTTCCTCCACCCAGGAGGTGACGATCACTGCCCTGGTTCCCGTTCCTCCACCAGGAGGTGACGATCACTGCCCTGGTTCCCGTTCCTCCACCCAGGAGGTGACGATCACTGCCCTGGTTCCCGTTCCTCCACCCAGGAGGTGACGATCACTGCCCTGACTCCCGTTCCTCCACCCAGAAGGTGACGATCACTGCCCTGGTTCCCGTTCCTCCACCCAGGAGGTGACGATCACTGCCCTGGTTCCCGTTCCTCCACCCAGGAGGTGACGATCACTGTCCTGACTCCCGTTCCTCCACCCAGGAGGTGACGATCACTGCCCTGACTCCTGTTCCTCCACCAGGAGGTGACGATCACTGCCCTGACTCCTGTTCCTCCACCAGGAGGAGACGATCACTGCCCTGGCTCCCGTTCCTCCACCCAGGAGGTGACGATCACTGCCCTGGCTCCCGTTCTTCCACCAGGAGATGACGATCACTGCCCTGGCTCCAGTTCCTCCACCCAGGAGGTGACGATCACTGCCCTGGCTCCCGTTCCTCCACCAGGAGGTGACGATCACTGCCCTGACTCCCGTTCTTCCACCAGGAGATGACGATCACTGCCCTGGCTCCCGTTCCTCCACCCAGGAGGTGACGATCACTGCCCTGGTTCCCGTTCCTCCACCAGGAGGAGACGATCACTGCCCTGACTCCCGTTCCTCCACCAGGAGGTGACGATCACTGCCCTGACTCCCGTTCCTCCACCCAGGAGGTGACGATCACTGCCCTGGCTCCCGTTCCTCCACCAGGAGGAGACGATCACTGCCCTGACTCCCGTTCCTCCACCAGGAGGTGACGATCACTGCCCTGACTCCCGTTCCTCCACCCAGGAGGTGACGATCACTGCCCCTGACTCCCGTTCCTCCACCAGGAGGTGACGATCACTGGCCCTGACTCCCGTTCCTCCACCCAGGAGGTGACGATCACTGCCCTGACTCCCGTTCCTCCACCAGGAGGTGACGATCACTGCCCTGACTCCCGTTCCTCCATCCAGGAGGTGGACGATCACTGCCCCTGACTCCCGTTCCTCCACCAGGAGGTGACGATCACTGCCTTGGTTCCCGTTCCTCCACCCAGGAGGTGACGATCACTGCCCTGGCTCCCGTTCCTCCACCCAGGAGGTGACGATCACTGCCCTGACTCCCGTTCCTCCACCAGGAGGTGACGATCACTGCCCTGGTTCCTGTTCCTCCACCAGGAGGTGACGATCACTGCCCTGACTCCCGTTCCTCCACCAGGAGGAGACGATCACTGCCCTGGCTCCCGTTCCTCCGTGCGGGCCAATCACCACAACGGGTGGCTTTGTCGAAGAGCCACCTGAAAAGGGGAGGTGGCGGTTAGCCAATTCGTTTGCATCGGCCACGCGAGTCATTGGGTTTACATCGATGTCCTGCCGCGAGTGGTACCGATTTTGTTTTTTCTCTCTGCAGAGAAGGGCCAAGTGGGTCAGGGGTCAGACACCCCTTGAGCTGGGTTCGCGACCGGGCTACAGCCACAGTGTGCGATTAACCACTGTTATTGTAACCACTGGAAAGCCTCAGTCATGAGTCTTTGTCAGGAGAGGCCCTGCTAGGGTTTTCGCAGGAGGAGGCATTTTTTCTAAGCGTGGATGCCACGTTGAGTGATTTTCTTTTAGTAGACTCAGAGATAGTAGACTACTCGACTCGGTTCTTCAGTGGAGTGATGGATTTTCGGCCGGGGTCACCAATGACTGCACTACAGGAACACCACCAACACTATCACTACCACCACCACCACCACACCCCACCACCCCCACCAACACTACCCACCACCACCCCCCACCAACACTACCACAACCACCACCCCCACCAACACTACCCACCACCACAAACACACCACCACCCCAAACCACCACCACACCACTACCACCACCACTACCACCCCACACTACCACCACCACCACCACCACCACACCACCAACACTACACCACCACCACCCCCACCCCCACACCCACCACCACCACCCACACCACCACCACCACCAAACCACCACCAACACCACTACCACCACCACTACCACACCAACACTACCACCACCACCACCACCAACACCACACCAACCACCCCCCAACACCACCACCACACTACCACCACCCAACACCACCAACACCACCAACACTAGCACCACCAACACCAAAACCAGCATCACCAACACTACCACCACCACCAACACTACCACCACCACCAACACCACCAACATTACCACCACCACCACCACCAACACCACCACCACCAAAACCACCACCAACACCACTACCACCACCACTACCACCACCACCAACACTACCACCACCACCACCAACACCACCAACACTACCACCACCAACACCACCACCAACACTACCACCACCAACACCACCAACACCACCACACACTAGCACCACCAACACCAAAACCAGCATCACCAACACTACCACCACCACCACCAACACCACCAACACTACCACCAACAACACCACCAACACTAGCACCACCAACACCAACACTACCACCACCAACACTACCACCACCCCCACCGACACTACCACCACCATCACCACCACCAACACTACCACCACCAACACCACCACCAACACCACCGACACCACCAACACCACCGACACCACCAACACCACCAAAACCACCACCACCACCACTAACACTACCACCACCAACACTACCACCACCCCCACCGACACTACCACCACCATCACCACCACCAAACATACCACCAACACCACCACCAACACCACCACCAACACCACCGACACCACCAACACCACCAAAACCACCACCACTAACACTACCACCACCAACACTACCACCACCACCAACACCCACCACCAACGACACCACCACCACCAACAGACAACCCCATCGCACTAAATTCGTGATTTCACATTTGGCAACATTCCAGCTCTGAGAATGACAAAATGTTGGTTTAACCGTAAACCGCACCCTGCCGCACACACAGACAAAGATCCCCCGTATAGCCTGAACGGACGGTTGGGACAAGTGTTACTAAGCGAGCCCTTACGAAGGCCCACTCGCACACATTCACAGTCCCGCGAGCACTCCAAGCCGAACGGTCCCTGCGCTCAAAATTGCCACGTGAGTTTGGGACATTGTGAGGCCACGGGTCAGTGGTGCTCATGGCTAGGGGTCAGAATAACCGTGGGGCAACCACAGCCGCATCACCTCTACACAACAAAAAGGCTCAGTCCCTTTTACACGCACCTTACCATCATCCGTACCTAGTTTACACAACAAAGGCTCATTCCTAACAGCGTGTTTCAACCCCACCGAACCTCACAAAAATAATATTCAGGGCCTACCTTGGCTCCTCCCACCTCAATCAGTATATATACAAGGACTGTTTTTTTGGAATCTCTCTCACTTGATACAGCTATCGTGCTGTGACGGTTCCACCTGAAGACGGAAGCTTGTGTTGCCTCCGAAACGTCGTGATTTTTAAAAAATTTAACTTTTATTAATTTAATTTTTTTACTTACGTGGCTTTTACCGAAAAAACCTAAGAATGTGAATCCTTGCAGTCACGAAAGCTTCAAATCTAGAACCACAGTCAACTCTTCCCACAGGGACCCCGGGCAGTCATGTGGAGCTGATGATAGATGGATCATCATCCCCCAGTGACGGCTGGCTGGTGATGGGGCACCCCCAGCGGGACCTGTCCCCCCGTGCGGACAAAGGGGGCTCAGCACCCGGCCTGGCAATGGACGCGATCTTGCCACCAGTGAGGGGGGGGGGCGATGACGTCACTGCTTTTGTTCCCGATTTGAATTCACAGATAGATTCAAGTCTGCTTTAAACCGCCCCCCGCATCTCTTCAAAGTGGCCTTTCCCTTCTAGATTTGAAGTTTTCGTGACTTCAAGGATCCATACTGTTTGGTTCTTTCGGTAAAGTCACGTAGGCGAAAAATAATATGTATAAAAATAAAAAATAAATAAATCACGACGTTTCGATTGCAACACAAGCAATCATCATCAGGTGTGACAACCACAGCAAGGAAATGTTTACTCT
>NC_136109.1:1045273-1074976 GCF_965212315.1 Lampetra planeri | reverse complement strand
AGCCTGTTACAGGCTACACGGGGATCTTTGTCTTTGTTCATCGCTGCACACACACTTTCTATGCACACACACAAACAAAGGTCCACATCAACTCACACAGACAAAGACTTAAAGCTTTCCTCGTCGAAACAAAAAACGACGACTTCCCCTTTTTGCTGAAGACGACCGCTTGTGTTGCGATCGAAACGTCATCGCTTTTTTGTTATTTTTTAAAATTTTCTTTGAACCTATCCACGTGACTTTACCGAAAGACCCAAAGAACGTGAATTCCTGCAGTCACGAAAACTTTAAGTCAAAATATAAAGACACACAAACCCTCAAACCCACACCATATGCACACACGATGCACACAGACTCAAGTACTCCTAGTTATTCATTAATAAACGCGTAACTCTTGTCACCTAGGCTCTCACGAGTGTGCAATGTTCCTGAACCCTCCTACACAAAGGCAAAATTCCCCCGTGTAGCCTGTAACAGGCTGTAGGGGCAAGTGCTGTTAGCGAGCACCTATGAAGGTCGGAACAGCACACGAGGGGGTGAGTGGCCAGCACCACGCCCGACCGCTTTTTTCTCCCCAGTGGCGAGGTTTACACGCCGCACCGGGTACTCATTTGAGGCCGAGTCAACCTAGGGGAGGCCCAGGCCGGTTCAGATAATCGTCACCGATGTTGGCCGTGAGCGGGAATCGAACTCGGGTCGCCAGATTCGCAGTGCAGCAAATACACACGCGACACACACTCACGACACTCACACTACACACTCACACGCTCAACTATTTCATTATACCTGATGATGATTGCTTGTGTTGCAATCGAAACGTCGTATTCTATTATTTAATTTAATTTATTATTTTATCTTTAGACGTGACTTAACCGAAAGAACCAAATAATAATTCCTGCAGTCACGAAAGTTCTAAAATTAAGATTAGACACACACTCCAAAGACACTCGCACACACACACAGAACTGCAGGCCAAGCAAACGGCGATGATGATGACGATGATCATTACGGCGGCTGCTTCAGTCCGTGTGGGCGAAGTCAACTTGCCCTTGGAGAAGCGAGAGTTTGGGGGGGAGCGTGGTGGTGGAGGGGGTGGGTGGGTGGTGGGTGGTGGGTGGGAGGGGGACGTTGTTGTTGTTGCCGCTGCAGCCGGAACTTTTTCTGCCGAAACCGAGAAACGGAAACGACTCCCCCCCCCCCCTCCCCGTAGCGAGGGGGGGGGGGGAAGGCACCGAGCGACGTTGGCGAGCGGTGCCCCCTGCTGGGCGGAGACACCGAGTCGCTGCGGTCGCTCGCCGCACCTCGCAGAGACCCCCCCCCAGCCTCCCGTCCACAGCCCGGACGACGATGACGACGACGACGACGACGACGACGAGCCCACGTCGTTGAGCTATCATCTGCGACGGGCAGGTCGCTGGTCGCTTCCAAACAAACAAACAAACAAAGGTGCCGCGGAGCTCAGGGGGCTCTTACCCGGTAAAATAGGAAAAAGTTTTGGACAGCGGTTGTGGGGTCAGCGGTTGTGGGGTCAGCGGTTGTGGGGTCAGCGGTTGTGGGGTCAGCGGTTGTGGGGTCAGCGGTTGTGGGGTCAGCGGTTGTGGGGGTTAGTGGTGGTGGTGGCTACAGCCGTGTGGCCTTCTCTGGATGCCCAGAGATCACAAAGCATCGGCCATCTCGTCTCCCTGGCCCATGCTGCACGCGCAGGGGGGAGGAGGAAGAGGAGGCGGGTGGCGGGGGGGGTGGAGGCGGAGGAGGGGGGGGTGGAGGATGAGGGGGGGTGGAGGATGAGGGGGGGTGGAGGATGAGGGGGGGTGGAGGATGAGGGGGGGTGGAGGATGAGGGGGGGTGGAGGCGGAGGAGGGGGGGGGTGGAGGATGAGGGGGGGTGGAGCAGGAGGAGGGGGGGGGTGGAGGATGAGGGGGGGTGGAGGATGAGGGGGGGGTGGAGCGGGAGGAGGGGGGGGTGGAGGATGAGGGGGGGTGGAGCGGGAGGAGGGGGGGGTGGAGGATGAGGGAGGGTGGAGGATGAGGGGGGGTGGAGGATGAGGGGGGGTGGAGGATGAGGGGGGGTGGAGGATGAGGGGGGGTGGGGTGGAGGATGAGGGGGGGTGGAGGATGAGGGGGGGTGGAGCGGGAGGAGGGTGGGGTGGAGGATGAGGGGGGGTGGAGGATGAGGGGGGGTGGAGGATGAGGGGGGGTGGAGGATGAGGGGGGGTGGAGGATGAGGGGGGGTGGAGGATGAGGGGGGGTGGAGGATGAGGGGGGGTGGAGGATGAGGGGGGGTGGAGGATGAGGGGGGGTGGAGGATGAGGGGGGGTGGAGGATGAGGGGGGGTGGAGCGGGAGGAGGGTGGGGTGGAGGATGAGGGGGGGTGGAGGATGAGGGGGGGTGGAGGATGAGGGGGGGTGGAGGATGAGGGGGGGGTGGAGGATGAGGGGGGGTGGAGGATGAGGGGGGGTGGAGGATGAGGGGGGGTGGAGGATGAGGGGGGGTGGAGGATGAGGGGGGGTGGGGTGGAGGATGAGGGGGGGTGGAGGATGAGGGGGGGTGGAGCGGGAGGAGGGTGGGGTGGAGGATGAGGGGGGGTGGAGGATGAGGGGGGGTGGAGGATGAGGGGGGGTGGAGCGGGAGGAGGGTGGGGTGGAGGATGAGGGGGGGTGGAGGATGAGGGGGGGTGGAGGATGAGGGGGGGTGGAGGATGAGGGGGGGTGGAGCGGGAGGAGGGTGGGGTGGAGGATGAGGGGGGGTGGAGGCGGAGGAGGGTGGGGTGGAAGAGGAGGGGGGATGGGGGAGGAGGGTGGGGTGGAGGATGAGGGGGGTGGAGCGGGAGGAGGGTGGGGTGGAAGAGGAGGGGGGATGGGGGAGGAGGGGGGGGTGGAGGAGAAGGGGGGGAGGAGGGGGGGTGGAGGAGGATGGGGGGGTGGAGCAGGAGGAGGATGGGGTGGAGGAGGAGGGTGGGGTGGAAGAGGAGGGGGGAAGGAGGAGGAGGAGGAGGGGGGGGTGGAGGAGGGGGGGGTGGAGGGCGAGCGAGCGAACTCACTGGTAATCATGTCGGGCAGGGCCTTGTACTGCTGGAACTGGCAGAACGACTTCTCCAGCATGTACTCGGGGTTGATCTCCTCGACGCGCAGCAGGTTCAGCACCATGTTGTACGTCAGGTGGAAGGCGCTGTTCAGGGGGTTCCGGCAACCCCTGGGGGAGCGGGGGCACAGGTGATGGGGGGAGGGAGGAGGAGGCGTCAAGCAAAGCCGGTCCGTCAAGAGACAAACCGTGATTTTAAAGATTTTACTTCTCCAGGAAAGCGACGCTGAGTCATCAGGGTTCCTTTTAAGGAGGGTGCCTGTTGCTGCTGCACAAGCGGCGGTTCGCAGGCGCGGCAAGCCGCGGTAGTTTTGCAGTCGGGAGGCGATGCCTGCTCAGAGTTCCACCACCGGAACAAATTTGCAGGTATTTAAAAAAAAATTGTATTTCATTTTGGTGAATTTGGACCCACACGGCCTACACCGGCGATGACCCGGCGTGGAATGCAGGTGGTCAGAGAGCGGCGCTGACTCCACCGAGAAGCTTCATTCGGCTCAACTCCAGCCGCATGGCAGAGCGGGTGGGGGAGGGCCGCCCCCGCTCTGCTGGGATGTCACGGGTAGCGCCGTGATATCCGCTTCTGGGGGCTGCTTTCAAACACCAAGGGTGGCGCAGCACTCGACCAGAGAGGCAAATGGATTCTTTGGGTCTCACGGGGTGGGGGGGATCCAGAGATCTTATGAATCTTCGTGCGATCTGCCAACCGCGCGCCTCCTAAAAATGGCAAGTCACAGACTGGCGCGCATCGCCACCATCACCGCCACCGTCATCACCACCATCACTACCACCACCCCCCGCCACCACCACCACCGCCGCCACCACCACCATCATCACCACCACTACCACCACCCCCGCCACCACCACCACCACCCCCGCCACGTCCCACCTTGAGCAAGGCCTTGCCGATGGCCGGGTTGAGTTTCTCGTCCACCATGAGGATGACAATGCCGCGATCGTCCATCCCGCGGGCGTCCCGCTCGCCCCGACATCTGGATATACTCGCCCGAAGATATCTGCCGCGAGAAGATGGTGGGGGGGGGGGGTGGGGGGGGGGGGGGCGAGGCACGCGCGCACAAACGCACGTTCGGGAAAAATCACGGCACGTTCCGGATGACGACGACCGGAAGCTGTCGAGGCCATCGGTGTCAGAATAAATGTTCTTGTAACTGCGGGAGGAATATTCGCTGGGTCTTTCGGTAAAGTCCCGTAACGTTCCGATCGCAACGCGCGCGTTCGTCGTCAAATGTTCGTCGTCAAATGATGACGAACGTGTGTTTTGCGATCGAAACGTCAAAGTGTTTTGTTATTTTCTTTCAACCTATCGACGTGACTTTACCAAAAGACCCAAAGAACATGAATTCCTGCAGTCACAAAAGCTTTAGGGGCACGGGGTCGGAACGTTCCAAACAAACAGTACACAAGCCACAGCAGCAGTGCAAAGTACGAGAAAGGTAAACCAATCACCCAGACACATAGAAACACACCAACTAAACCATCGCTGCCCTACCAGGCCGCGTCACCGAGGATATTAACTTGTTTTCCCGAAGCGACCTGCCCACCACCACAAACGATGATGGCCGCTAAACAAATCGGGCCCCAGTCGTTTGGACATTAACAGGAGGAAAATTATCGACATCATCTCAAAGCGCACGTTTACCGAATGTTGGGGGGGGATGTAAAAAACGGGCAGGGTGGCTCGGTGGGTAGCAGAGAGCGCGGCGTAGCCTGCCGACACGCCGTGCCAGCCCGCACGGCCACACCGACATTTCTTGAACAGGGAAATTGAGTTGCCCGGGTCCAGCCGTTTCAATACGGGCGGCAAACATCACCAATTGTGGCAATTTGTTTGGGTTTCTCCCCGGTGATGGGACTTTGTCGGATAAGGGGCACGGGGTGACCAATAAGGTCTGAATTGGTCTGTAATAAGGTAGGGTTCTGGTAAGGAGTTGACAGGTTTGTAGTGGTGTATAGTAGTGTAGTGTATAGTGTAGTGTAGAGCAGTGTAGTGTATAGTAGCGTACCTGTCAACCCATATGGGTTTCCACGTATTCTTATAAGGAAAGAAATTGAGTTTTCAGGTCCATACGGCGTACAGCCGTTTCAATCGGGCAAACAAAATGTGTCTGTGTTTGTGTGTTTCTCCCTTGTGATGGGAGTTTAGAGGATGAACGTTGAGATTTATAAGGGCACGGGGTGACCAATACGGTCTGCATTGGTCAGTAATAAGGTAGGGCACTGATAAGGGGTTGACTGATCTGTAGTGGTGAGTGTACTAGTGGTGAGTGTACTAGTGGTGAGTGTACTAGTGGTGAGTGTAGTGGTGAGTGTACTAGTGGTGAGTGTACTAGTGGTGAGTGTACTAGTGGTGAGTGTACGAGTTCAACGCGACGGCAACTTCACGCTCAAATGTCCCTCTTCGTCGTACCAATGGCATCTCTACGAGAGCCGTCCTATCGTGCGCACCTCCACCATCAGCACGGTTGGCTACGTACGGTGCGAAAGAAGTTCACCATACGTACGCACGTAGAGTCACGGCCCACCGCCCCCCACGGATCAACACGCGAGGGGGGCTGACGGGGCAGAGCCGATGCCATCAGCGGAGGGTTTCGACCCCCCCTCACGCAGCGTCGACAAGAGGAGCGGGCGAGCGAGAGGGCGAGCGAGAGGGCGAGCGAGAGGGCGAGCGAGAGGGCGGGCGGGCGAGAGGGCGGGCGGGCGAGAGGGCGAGCGAGCGGAGCGAGCGAGAAGGCGAGCGAGAGGGCGAGCGAGGGGGCGGGCCGCCTGCCACCCGCCGGCCGATGGGCGCTGCCTCGCTCCTCAAATCGAGTTAAAGCCCCACGCGGCGAGGAAACCGCTCGTTTACTCATTATGGGCGGGGCGGGGGCAGTGGTTGGGGAGGAAATTGATCGTTTCGACTCGGGAAGGGGATAGTTGGGGGGAGGGTAGGGGGCAATTGCCCCACGCACGCCTTCATTTTTTTGTTTTAAACTAACCGTCGATAAGGCAAGACGACTAAATGGCCATTCAGCTGGACACGGTTAGCAACGGGCAGCGAGGCCTTTCTCTCTCCCGACAATTGTCAACTCGCGACGCCGCCGTTGCCGCGCGGGGGTTTCGCTCGCTCGCGAACAATCCGAGGACCGCCAACACGAGAAGCACCGATTCATCATAGTGGGTCGCGCGGCCCGAGATCTCGGCGGCCGTAACCCCCCCCCTGGCACAACGTGAAAATATTATCTTGTTAAACAAGTGAGGAACTGACGCTCTAACCCATCCCCCCACCCACCAACCACTCTCTCTCCCTACCTCCGAAAGGTGTTAATCAAACGCAAACAGTCGCACGGAAAATATCCTTCACCCGCGGCGGCCTCGCAGTTCCCCTTCCACGGCGGCACGCTCCGACCTCTCTCGCGAGGTCGTCTCCCTCGCCGCCTGCCCCCCCCACGCCACCGCCGTTTTCAAATTGAGACGAATTCCAGAGCGCAGAGGTGCGGTGTGGGGAGCTGCGGCGATTGTGGTGGTGGTGGGGGCCGTCCTACTCTCCCCGCTAGACCGCACGACCACCAACTTAAACTATTTTTTATTTTACCAGGTTGAGGCCCACTGAGCTGTGTAGAGGCTCTTTTTTTTTCAGAAGCGACCCGCCCAACACAAATGAAAAATCAACGAAGTGGCTTATAGCGTGGAAAGGTACATTGCTCTAAAACGCGTGGCGATGTCGATTCTAAATGTGGGGGGGGGGGGGGGGGGGAAAGCGGAGGGAGCCCGGAGAAAAATCCACGCGACCACGGGGAGAGAGACGCCACAAACTCCAAATATACAGCAGCGGCAGCAGGCATCGTCAGGGTCGGGATCGAACCCACGACCTCCTGTAGACCGGGCGAGGTCGTTCACATCTCGCCAATGTGGCACCCACCGCCACAGCCCGACCTACCCAGCGGAAGTCCTTGCCGTCGAACTTGCGCGCATTGGTGAAGAGCACCGTGCGCGCCGGCATGTTGATGCCCATGGCGAACGTCTCCGTGGCAAACAGCGCCTGCACGCACACACACACACACACACGCACGCACGCACGCACACACGCACACACACGCGCACACACGCACGACACACACACACACACACGCACGCACGCACGCACACACACACGCGCACACACGCACGCACGCACACACACGCACACACACACACACACACGCACGCACGCACACACGCACGCACGCACACACGCACGCACGCACACACGCACGCACACACACGCGCACACACGCACGCACACACGCACGCACACACACACACGCACGCACGCACGCGCACGCACGCACGCACACACACGCACGCACACACGCACACGCACACACACGCATGCACACCCACACACGCACGCACACACACGGAAAGAGAAAGCTTTAACAGTCTGTTGGGGCACCTATGAAGACCGCCACGGCACACGAGGGGGTGGGTGGCCAGGGGATTTGTTTGTTATTGTGACCGCGTTTTTTGTTATTAATTTTTGTTCAAATTTCGGTTTGCTTCATTGCTGCGCTTTCTTTTGATTTTCAGTGAGCCAGAGGTCAACTCCTGCGACTGAGACTCCTACATCCTGGGCTCTAGAGTTCCCACCTGCAGGTTAATTAAAATCAACTTGAACTCACTCGCTCAATCACAACTTCTAACTCAATCATTCACCCACTCACCCACCATCTTGCCCACCCACCCATTCATCCACTCACCCACCCATTCACCTGCCCATTCATGCCCTCACCCACCCACCCACCCATTCATCCACTCATCCACTCATCCACTCATCCACCCACCCACCCACTCACCCACCCACTCACCCACTCACTCACCCACCCACCCACCCACCCACTCATCCACCCACCCATTCATGCACTCACCCACCCACCCATTCATCCACTCATCCACTCATCCACTCATCCACCCACCCACTCACCCACTCACTCACCCACCCACCCACCCACCCACTCACCCACCCATCCACTCATCCACCCACCCATTCATGCACTCACCCACCCACCCATTCATCCACTCATCCACTCACCCACCCATTCAAGCACTCGCCCATTCATCCACCCACCCACTCAACCCACCCCACTCACTCAACCACCTATTAACCCACCCATCCATTCATCCACCCACCCATTCATGCACTCACCTACCCACCCATCCACTCACTCACTCACTCACCCACCCATTCATCCACTCAATCATTCATCCACCTACCCATCCACCCACCCACCCATCCACCCACCCACCCACCCACCCACTCATTCACGCACTCACCCACCCACCCTATTCATGCGCTCACCCACCCACCCATCCACTCACCCAAACACCCACTCACCCATTCACCCACCCACTCCACTCACTCACTCACCCACTCACTCACCCACTCACTCACTCACCCATTCACCCACCCAACCCTTGCACATGAGACTCGCACCTCCGATCAGCACGGTTGGCTACGTACGGGTGTGAAACGAGCTCAAACATTCACGTACACACGTACATGCAGACTCCTACATCCCGGTCTCTTTGAGCTCTCACCCAGGTTCAACAAATTCCCCGTGAGCTCGCCGCGGCCTCGCCTCACCTTGATGAGGCCCTCCGAGAAGAGGATCTCGATGGTCTCCTTGAGGATGGGCAGCAGGCCCCCGTGGTGGATGCCGATGCCTCTCCTGAGCAGGGGCAGCACGTGCTCCACCTGCGACGGGACGCACGGATGTTTGTACGGATGTAGAACTTCTTTCGCACCGTACGTAGCCAACAGTGCTAATCAGGGTGCTGCTCGTGGCCTGTACTCGCAGCAAGCGTGCCGATAAAAGATTGAGGAGGTGAAACCCACGGAGCTCCCTCTCGCTCTCTCTCAGTCTCTCACCTGCGGCAGTTTCTTGTCCTCGTCGGACAGGCAGTCGATGGCGTTGGTGAACACCTCATCCACCAGCTTCTTCTCATCGTCTGCACCCGACACGGTGGGGGGAGGATGTTGGCGGTGAGCAACGGTTGAGCGGCGGTTTCACAAGCAACGGTGAGAAACACGGCGAGACGACCCGCAGCCACGTCCGTCTACGGATCCCAATCGGCTCGGGCCGCCCCCGTGAACCACGTGACCTTCTGTCTGTCTGTCGTGCGGGCCTCTACGTCCGCAGCCTCAACTCTCCTGACCGCCCGCGCTCCCGGTCTCTCCGTTCCTTCTCCGCACTTTTCCATCTCGCTTCCCCCACTCCGTCGCTTCTCTCTTCGCTCTCTGCCGTCCCCTTTCTCTCCATCCTCGATTCGACCCCACCTCCCCGTGGCGCGGAACAAAAAAGGTACGAAGCCCCGAGATCCTTGTTACAAAGCACCTGGCGGTGCTGCTGCTGTGTTGGCAGTGGCGGCACAAGCACAGCCGACCATTAACACAGGTAGGAACAACAGTTCCACACTGCCCACCAGGGATTATTTGTCTGTCTGTGTGTCGTGCATAGCCACGCCCTCGATTTGTATTTCATAGAGCGCTTCGGGCGGGCTCAGCATCACGTGACGCGCCGTCCCTCGCAGCTTGCGCCGCGTGACACGGATCGCACGAATGCGCCGTCCAACCAAGTTCCTACCTGCCCACTCCGAAGGAACTTGTTCTCGTTCAGTCAATAACGCCGCGTGTGCGTGTGCGGGGAGAGCGGTCGCGTAACGGTTAGCAAGCTGCGTTTCAAACCCGGCGCCACGAGTTCCATTCTCGCTCACGGCCAACACCCAGTGACGATCATTTGAACCGGTGCTGGGCCTCCCCTAGGTCGACTCGGCCTCAATTGAATACCCGGTGCGGTGTGTCAAAAACATCGGCACTGGGGGAGACAAAGGCTTGCCACCCATCCCCCTCGCGTGCCTTTCCGGCCTTCATACGAGCAACTCGCTCAAAGCAGCACTTGCCCCCAACAGTCTCTTAAGGCTACGTGGGGGATCTTTGCCTGTGCGTGTGTGTGGATTTAAACGCGGCCGCACCCGTGTTGAAGTCCAGCTTGGTCATCTGCATGGCGTAAGCCTCGCAATCTTTCTTGCTGAAGCTGAAGATGATGACCGGCTGGAAGTTCCTCTCCATGATCATCTTGACGATCTTGAACACGTTGCAGGGGCCTGCTCTCGGTGTGGGGGGGCGGAGGAACGACGGGAGGAGGGGGGGGGGATGACGACGGCACGTGGTGGCGTCGTTTCTTGCGGCGGAAGCACGGAATGCGACGAAACCGCGACGTTTCAGAAAATAAAAACGACCGTTCCGCACTCCGCGAAATCGAACTCGGGCCGCCGGGTTCGTAGCGCGGCTCGCGAAGCGCTACGCCACCGCCCCCCCCCCCCTTCCCGCACGCAAGCGGACTCACCCTTGGTGCCCCCCTTCCGCCCCTTCTGGTCGCCCTTGGCCAGGTCCCCCATGTCCCGCAGAACCTGCATGGCCGAGCTGAAGTTGTCCTCGCGGAATTCACCCTTGGGGGCGGTGGGGGGGGAGGGGGGGAGAGGCGGCAGGCACAGAGACATAAGTCGGGGTGAGAGTGAATCGTCACTCGCACGACAGCCGAGCCGGTGGTGGAAATTCTACATCCCTACGGCGGGGGTGGGGGCGGCGGGGGGAGCCAGAGGACGACACGGACCAAATCTTTACTCAGGCGTTGAGGCCTACGTCGAAATCTCCCACAATGCAGCACACATCGTCGGGGCTCGGAAGTGGAGCAGGGCTGAGTCTGGTTCGTGCGCGCATGGGCACCCATCACGAGTTACGGTCGGTAACAAGGCTGCGGGCGCGGCGTTGTAGCGTACTCCCGTGCTCCCGCGTCTTTTACTGTCCGCTTTAACCAATCCACTTTGTCCAATTCGTGCAACGTTCGCCATCGGCGTGGGGCGGACGGCCCCCCCCGTCCAAGAGCGGACTGGCAAGCAGTCTGGATCCAGGATCAGATTCCGTGTGGCTTGGAGCAAGGATTCATTTCAGTTCAGACCCAACACAGCCTGGATAAATGATGGGCCACCTCGGTGAGCTATCATTTGTGGCGAGGTCGCTTCTAAAAAATATGCTAATAACTCAGTGGGCTTTGCCTGGCAGGATGGGGATGGTTTAGTTGTGTTTGTCTGGGTCTGGGTGATTTGTTTAACTTTCTTGTACGTAGCACTGCTATCGTGGTTTTTGAACGCTTTGTTGTTGAAACGTTCTGACCCCGTGCTCCGACTGGACATCTGTGATACATCTTATATAAAAGATCTTGACAGCTCAGTGGATTCCTCCTGCAGTTATAAATACATTTATTCCGATGAAGGCCAATTACATCGATTGATTTCCATGGAAAAGCGTTAGCCTCCCCGCGCCCCCCACCGCCTTGCCCGCGTGAATCTTTCTCCGGGAACTCCCCCCCCCCAATCCGGGACCCGAAAATCCCCGAAAATCCGGATCCGGTGCCGCCCCATCACCACCGAGCCGCCCACGCAGTCCGGCGTCGTCGCCACGCGTGGCCGTAGTTTACAGCGCTCGCTCACGTTCTCGTCCAAGACGAGATGGAGGCCGTCACCGCCCGCCGGGAAGATGTAGTGCTGCAGCGGGGTGGGGCGGTAGTCCGTGTAGACCACGTGGCACGGCTGCACGGGGACACGGGGAGGAGGAGACACGTGGTGGAGGAGGACAGAGAGAGACGGTGATGTCACGCCGACCTAGTGATGAATGGTGGCTGCTGTTGTGCGTGTGTGATTGTGCATGTGGGAACACGTGCGTGTGTGTGTGTGTGGGGAGCAGCAGCGGAGGGCGAGGAGGAGGAGGGGGGGGCGGAGAGGAGAGGTCAGCCAGGCGAGTGTCGCTCACCTGGACGTGGAGGTGGCAGATCCACTCGGCGAACTGGCGAGCGTTGGGGATGGTGGCGGACAGGAACACGTAGTGCACGTTGTTCGGCAGCAGGATGATCGTCTCCTCCCACACCACGCCGCGCTCTACACCAGGACAAAGATCCCCCGCAGAGCCTCAAGCACACTGTTGGGTCAAGGGCCATCAGCGAGCGCCTGCGTACCGTGTTGGCCTTCGCGAGCGGGCGGGTGGTCAACGCCACACCCGGCCACCTTTGTCTCCCCCGTGTACACAGCACAACGATTCCCCCATGCGGCCTACGCACAGGCTGCTGGGGCAAGTCCTATCTGCGGCACAGCTCCTAGGCTCATGAGGCCGCACGCTCGTGGCCTCTGGGTCAACTCGGACACACGCGAGCGACCTCCGGACTCGCGGGTCACCGGCCGTACCTGCGTCCCTCATGTAGTGGATTTCGTCAAAGATGACCCAGGCCACCTCTCGCATGACCTCCGAGCCCCTGTAGAGCATGCTTCGCAGAATCTGCGGAGAGACGGCGGGGGGCACGGGGAGGTGGAGCAGAGTGACGGTCACCAACGCCAACGGCTTTCGTTTCTTCGGCAAGGGCTCGACGGAGCATCGAGGGATCCCTTCACCGAGAGGGTCGTCACGGCCTGCGCCGGCGTTTGGCCAATTCGCTATCGGGGAGGAAAGTGGAGCACCTGGGGAAAATCCACGTGGGGGGGGGGGGCGATCAGGCCTTGGGCCTGCGCTCGTGGTCAGGGCCCGACATTATCTAGTGCTGTGGTCAGGGGTCAGGGCTAGATAACGTCGGGCTCAGGGTTAGGGGTAGTTCAGGCGTTACTGCTCGTTGCAAGGGTCAGTGTTAGAGCTAGGCTCAGGCTTAGCCGGGTAAGCTTATGTCCAGCCACTAGCGCCGCCCGTGGCCGCTTATGCCGAGGCCAGAGAGCCGGTGGAAGGATTTGGGCGCCGCGCCCACCTCCGTGGTCATGATGAGGCAGGAGGCCGTGGGGTTGATGGTGACGTCGCCGGTCATGAGGCCCACGTCGCGGAACTCCTCGGACATCTCGCGGTACTTCTGGTTGCTCAGCGCCTTGATGGGGCTCGTGAAGATCACTCGCTGCTTCTCGCGCAGCGCCAGAGCGATCGCGTACCTGCGCCGGGGAGCGGCGGGGCGGGGGGGGGGGGTGTAGGAGGACGGCGCTTGTTAGACATTTCTACTTTATGGCAAGTCCTCGCCGAGAGCGTGGCGGTGTTCCTTCCATCCGGCAACGCTTTCCGCTCGACGCGGAATGCTCTCCGCGCGTTGTGTTTGTATCGTTTGTTGTCGTCGTAACGTTCCGATCGCCCTTTCCCCGGCCGGACAAGTGTGGGGGGGGAATTAAAGAGCTTCACAGCTCATCGGATTCCTCCAGTATAAATATTACGATTCTGTTACTTTCTGGAGCCGCGCGGATAAGCGCGGAATGATACGGTAACGCTGGAGGCGTACCCCCAGTTATTTGTCCTGCCATCTTTTCAGGAACGAGGACTCGCCGTTTGCCGACACACTCGTCGTTGTACGTCGAGATCCACACACACAGAGGTGCTTGCTGACCAACGCGTCGAATTTACTTTTGTAATTTACAAAACTAAAAAAAACTATCAAAATATTTTGTTATTTTTACCAGGTAAGGCCCACTGAGCTGTACACAGCTCATTATTCAGAGGCGGCCTGGCAATTGCAAATGATAGCTCAACGAAGTTGCCTTATCACGTGGAAATTTATAGCAGCGGCCAAATGCGACGTTGATTCTAAATGTGGAGGGGGAAACCGGAGGGCCCGGAGAAAAATCCACGCGACCACGGGGAGAGAGAGAGACACCGCAAACTCACAATATACAGCAGCAGGCGTCAGGGGATCGAACCCACGACCTCCTGTATAACAGGCGAGGTAGTTAACATCACCTAGCCACTGTGGTGATGATGATGAGAGAGAGACGCAGACTCCAAATACACAGCAGGCATCGTCAGGGTTGGGGGTCAAACCCACGACCTCCTGCTTACCCAAGGAAGTGGCTAACCGTCATAACGTGGAAAACTGAAGCAGCAGCCAAATACTTAATTTGGAGCTTTCGTGACTGCAGGAATTACTCTTTGGTTCTTTCGGTAAAGTGACGTATAAAGTGAAAATACTGAATTAAATACTAGCATACGACGTTTCGTTGCAACACAAGCAATCGTAATCAGGTATAAATGAAATAGCAACACAAATCTAGAATGCATTCTCAGGAAGAACGTAATCAACGAGGTAGGGTGTTGACTGTTATGTTATCCGACTCTCTGTTGTATTACATTACATTTAAATTTCGATTTAAAGCTTTCGTGACTGCAGGGATTCATCTTCTTGGTTCTTTCGGTAAAGTCACGTAGAAGGGAAATAATAAAATAATAATTATGTTTTATTTGTATTATTTCCCTTCTACATTACATTTCTAAGTATACTAGATTTGTGTTTCTATTTCATTCATACCTGATGACGATTGCTTGTGTTGCGATCGAAACGTCGTATGCTAGTATTTAATCTATTATTTTCTCTTTATATGTGACTTTACCGAAAGAACCAAATAGCAGCAGCCAAATACTCTACGAACGCGGAGGGGGGAAAAACCCGGAGGACCCGGGAGGCAATTGGATCGGCGCGCTCGACCGAGCCGATCTGCGTGGGGCGAGCGCCGAGGTGGGGAGACGTACTCGGCACACACGGTCTTGCCGGCCGACGTGTGCGCCGACACGAGCACCGAGTGTCCGTTGTCGAGACACGCGATGGCCTCGCGCTGGAACGGGTCCAACACGAAGGGGTACTCCTGCACGCGGGGGAAGGGGGGGGTGAGGTCGGGGGGGGGGGGGGCACGGGGGGGGGGAGCAAAAGTGGGGGGTGAGACGGTAACAAGCGCAAGCGACGAGGGTGTTTTTTGTGTCCCCCCCCACCCGTCCATCCGTCCTCTACGGCGAGCGCCGGTTGTGGCCGGAGCGGCGCGCAAACAGGTAGCCGGCACCACCGCGAAGAAGGCGTCATGAAGAAGGGCCATCGCCCGAAACGTCGTCTATTACATTGATTTGTATGAACGTGTCGAGCGTTTATGTCATTAGTGCAGCAGCAACAGCAGCAGCAACAGCAGCAGCAGCAACAGCAGCAGCAACAGCAGCAGCAGCAACAGCAGCAACAGCAGCAGCAACAGCAGCAGCAACAGCAGCAGCAGCAGCAGCAACAGCAGCAACAGCAGCAGCAACAGCAGCAGCAGCAGCAGCAACAACAGCAGCAGCAACAGCGCTTCGTAATGTGTCACGCCCTGGTGGGGGCGAGCACGGCAGGTGCGGTGTTGAACTTCTTTCGCACCGTACGTAGCCACGGTAGCTAGCAGATGTTAACTACCTCGCCTGTTATGCAGGAGGCCGCGGGTTCGATCCCAACACCGACGCCAGCTGCGTAATTAAGTGGAGTTTGAGTGCGATTCTCTCTCCCGGAGAAAAATCCACGAGGAAAAATCCACATTTAGAATAATGGCGTTTAGATGATTTGGCTCCTGCTATGAATTTCCACGTGACGATGAGAAGCCACTTTCGTTGAGCTATCATTTGCGGCCAGGTCGCTTCTGCAAAAAGGACATAAATCAGTGGGTCTTACCTGGTTAAAAAAAATGTTTTTGTTTAGTGCGGCGAACCACGAGGCTACCGCGGGTGGGGGTGGGCGAGGGCTTACCTTGGCGGGAGGACCCACGCGGGGCTTCAGGGGCGTGTACTCCTCGCTGGCGGGAAGGGCCACCTGCGACGGGCAGCGGAAAGAGTTGCGTTTCAAGTTGCGTCGCACGCCCTCCGTCAAATCAGCCGTTCACGAGGCTCCCCTCGCTTTGCGGTTTGTGCAATTGTGCGCGAACGGGGCTAATCCACTTCGAGCCAAACGTCGCGATGCTTCGTGGCCACGCGGTTGGGCGTGGGGACAACATTGTGTGCGTACTACTCTACGAGCTACTCGGTCTCGCTTTGCGAGTCTCTTTTTGGTTCTTTCGGTAAAGTCACGTAGGTGAAAAAATCAAATAAATTAATTAAATCACGACGTTTCCACAGCAATTTTTATCTTGCTGTGGTTGTCACACCTGATGATGATTGCTTGTGTTGCAATCGAAACGTCGTGATTTTATTCATTTATTTATATTTTTTATTAAATTTTTTCACCTACTTGACTTTACCGAAAGAACCAAAGAATATGGATTCTTGCAGTCACGAAAACTTCAAATCTAGAATGAGTCTTTTTTTGTTTGGAACGCATTGACTACTACGACTACCGCGTGAAGCCATCCCTGTGGACAGATGAACCTCCGCCATGGGAACGTGGAATTTCCGCCACTGGCTCCGGACTGCCAGTGGCGACAAGGGACCATCACGTGGTCGCTTGAGCACCGAGACACTTTTGTGTTTGTGATCGCTGCGATTCGCCACTCGTTCATTTTCATAAACGAATCGGTTGATCGCGGTCAGCGTTCACTCTCGCAGGGATGGGGATTCAGAAGCGCGGGACGCACTCCAGACACGTGGGAAGGGCAGCCAGAACCGGTGCCAAAACAATTGGCCCAAACTCCCGTGGTCAATTACTGGGACGTTTGGTCAATTCCGTGAATGAGCGTTTCATTACGACCGCGTGAGAGGGAGTTAGTTTCAGATTAAGGAGAACCTGGGTGATCAAAATGTATTCATCGCAGAGTTAGCAAAAATAATAACGCATCATGCCAGAAACAAACTGCTTCTCCGGGACAAGATTACAACAAAGTTGAACATCATGTCGGCAAACAGGCTTTAAGTGTCGCAAATGAAACCAGCCAGTGGAACATGACGAGGCCATCGAGCGCGATCAATTCACCCTTTCCCGGCTCCGACGACGTACGTTTACGTCATCAGTTTTTCTTCCGATTCCGTTCCGAGTTGTCCACGTCATCGGAACTGCTTGCGATTGCGTTCAAAATCGAATCCATTTCGAACGCAATCGCAAGCAACTGCAGAGACGAACGTACGGAGCGAGACGATTGGCCTGCGCAACCACAATGCCGGCCCAAGCACCCAGGCATCCGCCCCGCACGATCCACGCACCTCGTGCAAGCAGCCCTCCAACGTCTCCACTTGCACCGTCTTCACCTTCGGCATGAGGTCCGACATGCTGCGGCACAGGGGGTTCAAAGTTCACGCGTGTGCCTCGAGGGACCGGGGGAAAAGCCTCGATTGGCGAGAGCGACCCGACCCCGGGTGGCCAAGATGACAACAGCAAAAACAAGCCGAGCAATGCACAGAGAAGCCAAGATAATTCAAGAGAGGCGAGGAGACACGGACACTCGGAACACCAAGGGGTGTGTGACGATACAGAAAGACGGGAGACGTGGAGACAGATACAGTTAGCATTAGTGGCCAAGTTACTCCTGAAAAAAATAATGAATATTTAAAAATACTTTTTTTAGACACGCTTTAATGAAACGTACCGTACTAGTAATGGCAGAACTCCACGACTCCAGGAAGCGTCCCCGAAGCTTGCCATAATGTAAGGGACCGTGGTGATTTACAGCCAACGTTAGTTGAGCGTGGACAATTAGACCCGTAAAAAAGATTGTTTAAAAATATATAATTTGTATTTTAATGATACAAAATGGTATTGTCATCAGTATGACATAAGTATACCAAGATTGCAGTCGATACGACATTGGGAAGTGGCTAAAAATTTAGTGACAAGATTTGAGAATACGACAACAGACAGAGTGAGTTAAATAAAAGTGTTAAATAGCTCAGTGGGCCTGCCCTGGCAAAATAAAAAGTTGAGTTTAAAGTTCATTAATTTATTTATCTTTGATATACGTTGTACTCCTGACGACGATTGCTTGTGTTGCAATCGAAACGTTGTAAGCTATTATTTTATTTATTCTTTCTACGTGACTTTACCGAAAGCTTTAAATCGAAATTTATTCTGATTCTGCTACAACTCACGTGGAATCCCTCCCTCTCACCTCCCACCATCCCTCTCCTCCATCCAATCCATCCGTTACATCCCTCTATCCACCATCTATCTTTTAGATGGTGGATAGAGGGATGGGTTGAAATCTAATCTCTTTAGAACTGCTTTTTGCTGCGTTCGGTTTCTTGTCCTTCCCCCGCACCTCCGATGAGCACGGTTGGCTACGTACGGCGGTGCGAAATAAGTTCAACATATGGTACATACAGTAGAACCTCTGGTCACGGACGCTTCTGACCACGACCAAATCGGGTTCAGACCAAAAAATTGACAACAATTTTTGAATCTGGTCACGAACACAAACTCGGGTGACGATCAAACACGGCCGCGGCCGATTTCCCCTTCCGCGCCATTTTTTTGTAAGCGCCAAATTTCCTGTTGGTTGTTTACAAACAACACAAAGCGTAACAGCTATGTATATAACTTTTGTTATATAAAATTCCTAGTAAGATATTGATTTTGTGAGTGTAGTCATACCCCTCCCCCCTCTTTCAAGCCGTAATTTAGAGAGCGAAAGCGCTGAGTACGTAAATCGCTAACATGAGAACCCGTTAATCTCTTCTCGCATCATTCATAGGATGATGCGGTGAAGTAAACGTTCATACGATATTACGGTGATTGCATCCAAAAACAATACTGTACCCAAATATTACTGTTAACTTACTTTCAATAGAAACATGAATTTCTCTTATGAATATTTTCTCTCTCTCTCAGAATCGACCGACTGATGTAGCAGACGAAACTATAATCTTGTTGAACGATTTTAAACCTTGACGCGGAAATATTAGTTTTCTCTGTTGTTCAAGGTTTTCTCAGTGTTATTCAATGTTTTTACATTTAGTTTACTATTACACTGTGAATTATCTGGCATAATTAACTATTTTTGTGCTTAAAATCTTTAAAAAAAAATATTTATATCCAGTTCGTAGGAGTCTGGAACGGATTAATCGTATTTACATACAATCCAATGGGCAAATTAGGTTCGAGTCACGACCAAATCGGGTTGCGACCAAAGTTATGGAACGAATTATTGTCGTGACCAGAGGTTCTACTGTACACAGAGACCCATAGACTCACACAGAAACCCAAAGACTCGTCACACAGAGACCCATGGACTCGCACAGTTCAACGAACACAACACCACACGCATTCAGAATCAGAATCATTCCAATCCATCCATCCACATCCATCCCTCCCCGCGACGTCAATCAAATCTCTCCACCCGAGACCCTCAGGGTGGGGCCCACCAGGCCCCATGGTGCGCTCACTTGGAATCCTCCGAGAGCTTGATCTTCTTGCCGAGCGGGGCATTGTCCACCACTGCCGTCGGCTCGGCCTCCTCAACATCTCGCTTGCCTCGCTCCCCTCTGCCGTTCGTCCCGGCTTTCGAGCCGCGGACATTCCTCCTGGCAGGGGAGAAAACGCGGGCGAAGGTTGTTGATCGCAGAGCGATCCGTCCGGCCGCCAAACCAACCCGAGGCTGGGCACCACGGTGGCGAGGAGATGTTAGAACTACCTCGCCTGGTATACAGGAGGTCGTGGGTTCGATCCAGACCCCTGACGCCTGCTGTTTATTTGGAGTTTGCGTCTCTCTCATCATCATCGTGGCTAGGAGATGTTAAATACCTCGCCTGGTATACAGGAGGTCGTGGGTTCGATCCAGACCCTGAAGGCCTGCTGTATATTTGGAGTCTGCATCTCTCTCATCATCATCACGTTGGCTAGGAGATGTTAACTACGGGAGACTGCATCTCTCTCATCATCATCACGTTGGCTAGGAGATGTTAACTACCTCGCCTGGTATACAGGAGGTTGTGGGTTAGATCAAGACCATGAAGACTTGCTGCATATTTGGGAGTCTGCGTATCTCTCTTTCTTATCATCACGGTGACTAGGAGATGTTAACTACCTCGCCTGGTATACAGGAGGTTGTGGGTTCGATCCAGACCCCGAAGGCCTGCTGTATATTTGGAGTCTGCGTCTCTCTCCTCATCATCATCACGTTGGCTAGGAGATGTTAACTACCTCGCCTGGTATACAGGAGGTCGTGGGTTCGATCCAGACCCTGAAGGCCTGCTGTATATTTGGAGTCTGCGTCTCTCTCCCTCATCATCATCACGTTGGCTAGGAGATGTTAACTACCTCGCCTGGTATACAGGAGGTTGTGGGTTCGATCCAGACCCCGAAGGCCTGCTGTATATTTGGAGTCTGCGTCTCTCTCCTCATCATCATCACGTTGGCTAGGAGATGTTAACTACCTCGCCTGGTATACAGGAGGTTGTGGGTTCGATCCAGACCCTGAAGGCCTGCTGCATATTTGGAGTCTGCGTCTCTCTCCTCATCATCATCACGTTGGCTAGGAGATGTTAACTACCTCGCCTGGTATACAGGAGGTCGTGGGTTCGATCCAGACCCTGAAGGCCTGCTGTATATTTGGAGACTGCGTCTCTCTCATCATCATCACGTTGGCTAGGAGATGTGAACTACCTCGCCTGGTATACAGGAGGTCGTGGGTTCGATCCAGACCCCGAAGGCCTGCTGCATATTTGGAGTCTGCGTCTCTCTCCTCATCATCATCACGTTGGCTAGGAGAGGTTAACTACCTCGCCTGGTATACAGGAGGTCGTGGGTTCGATCCAGACCCTGAAGGTCTGCTGTATATTTGGAGTCTGCATCTCTCTCCTCATCATCATCACGTTGGCTAGGAGATGTTAACTACCTCGCCTGGTATACAGGAGGTCGTGGGTTCGATCCAGACCCTGAAGGCCTGCTGTATATTTGGAGTCTGCATCTCTCTCATCATCATCATCACGGTGGCTAGGAGATGTGAACTACCTCGCCTGGTATACAGGAGGTCGTGGGTTCGATCCAGACCCCGAAGGCCTGCTGCATATTTGGAGTCTGCGTCTCTCTCCTCATCATCATCACGTTGGCTAGGAGATGTTAACTACCTCGCCTGGTATACAGGAGGTTGTGGGTTAGATCAAGACCATGAAGACTTGCTGCATATTTGGAGTCTGCGTATCTCTCTTTCTTATCACGGTGGCTAGGAGATGTTAACTACCTCGCCTGGTATACAGGAGGTCGTGGGTTCGATCCAGACCCTGAAGGCCTGCTGTATATTTGGAGTCTGCATCTCTCTCATCATCATCATCACGGTGGCTAGGAGATGTGAACTACCTCGCCTGGTATACAGGAGGTCGTGGGTTCGATCCAGACCCCGAAGGCCTGCTGCATATTTGGAGTCTGCGTCTCTCTCATCATCATCACGTTGGCTAGGAGATGTTAACTACCTCGCCTGGTATACAGGTCGTGGGTTCGATCCAGACCCTGAAGGCCTGCTGTATATTTGGAGTCTGCGTCTCTCTCATCATCATCACGTTGGCTAGGAGATGTTAACTACCTCGCCTGGTATACAGGAGGTCGTGGGTTCGATCCAGACCCTGAAGGCCTGCTGCATATTTGGAGTCTGCGTCTCTCTCCTCATCATCATCACGTTGGCTAGGAGATGTTAACTACCTCGCCTGGTATACAGGAGGTCGTGGGTTCGATCCCGACCGTGACGCCTGCTGTGTAATTAATACTGGACAAAGGTCCGGTTGATACCCGCTTGCAAAAACTTCCATCTCGGGCGAGCAACAACTCAACTAAAAACTAAACGTCTTACTTTACCAGGTAAGGCCCACCGAGCTAGATAGTGTGGCTCTTTCTCAGAAGCGACCCGGCCACAAATGATTGCTCAGCCAAGTCGCTTTTATAGCAGCCAAATACTCTTAAACGCGTGATGTTGATTCTAAATGTGGAGGGGAAAAATCGACGCGACCACGGGGAGAGAGAGACGCAAACTCCAAATATGCAGCAGCAGGCGTCAGGGTCGGGATCGAACCCACGACCTCCTGTACACCAGGCGAGGTAGTTAACATCTCATAGCCGCCGTGATGATGAGGAACACGAAGGAACACATCCATTGCCGTCATCATCTCGGACTGTAAGACCCCCCCCCACAGCCCCCCTGTAGTTTCAAGCAAAATGTTTGCGTCTTATAATCCTGTAAACGTGGGCTCACGCGAGGCCGGATCGTCACCACGCCGCCGGTACCAGGCTAGGTGCACACTTGAACCGGCGCGAGCGGGTTTATCCCCCCTCCCTCCCCGTGCCAGGCTAGGTGCACGCCGCCGACCACGCGTGGCAAGCGCAGTGCGAGCGACGTTACCCACCCACGTGGTCACGTGTACGCACTGTACACACGGATATCACTGTACGCGTGCCCGCGTGTGAGTGAGAGAAGCTGCAGTCGCGACTCAACTCTGCTCGGCCGCCGCCGCCGCCTCCTCTGCCTCCTCCTGCGGCTCCTCCTGCGGCTCCCGGGAGTCGCTGCGGAGACTCAGCCGCCTCGAAGACGGCGAAGAGATCATCAGCGAAGTCGGCCATCGCGACCAGGGCCCACGCAGCGGGTCTCAGAGCGGGCAGCCCCGGCGCACGTGCTCTCCTATTGGTCGGCGCGCGGTCACGTGCTCCGTCTTTCCTCCCCCCTCCCTCCCCCCCTCTCTCCCCTCCCCCCCCTCCCTCACCCCCTCCCTCCCCCCCTCCCCCTCCCCCCCTCCCCCTCCCCCCCTCTCCCCCCTCCCCCCCTCTCCCCCCTCCCCCCCTCTCCCCCCCTCCCCCTCCCCCCCCTCCCCCCCTCTCCCCCCTCCTCCCCCCTCCCCCCCTCCCCCCCTCCCCCCCTCTCCCCCCTCCTCCCCCCTCCCCCCCTCTCCCCCCTCCCTCCCCCCCTCTCCCCCTCCTCCCCCCTCCCCCCCTCCCTCCCCCCCTCTCTCCCCTCCCCCTCCCCCCCTCCCCCCCTCCCCCCCTCTCCCCCCTCCCCCCTCCCCCCCTCTCCCCCCTCCCTCTCCCCCCTCCCCCCTCCTCACTCCCCCTCCCCCCTCCTCACTCACCCTCTCCCTCCCCCCCTCTCCCCCCTCCCTCCCCCCCTCTCCCCCTCCCCCTCTCCCCCCTCTCCCCCCTCCCCTCCCCCCCCCTCTCCCCCCTCCCTCCCCCCCTCTCCCCCCTCCCCCCCCTCCCCCCTCCCTCCCCCCCTCTCCCCCCTCCCTCCCCCCTCTCCCCCCCTCCCTCCCCCCCTCTCCCCCCTCCCCCTCTCCCCCCTCTCCCCCCTCTCCCCCCCTCCCTCCCCCCCTCTCCCCCCTCCCTCCCCCCCTCTCCCCCCTCCCCCTCTCCCCCCCCCTCCCCCTCTCCCCCCCCCTCCCCCCCTCTCCCCCCTCCCCCTCTCCCCCCCCCTCCCCCTCTCCCCCCCCCTCCCCCCCTCCCTCCCCCTCTCCCCCCCTCTCCCCCCCCCCCTCCCTCTCTCCTCCCCCCCCTCCCCTCTGCCGCTATCGTTACGATATCGCGATACGTGGAATTTCGATACAAAATGTAACAAAAAATCGCGATACAACGAAATACGAACTGCGATTATCGCGATGTACGGTGGAAGTATCGCGATATGCTCATGGCAACGATTATCGCGATATACAACGGCATCGCGATGTAACGTAGAAATCGCGATATGCGTTAGAATCGCGATACGATTATCGCGATATACGTTAGAATCGCGATACGATTATCGCGATATACGGTGGAAGTATCGCGATATGCTCATGGCAACGATAATCGCGATATACAACGGCATCGCGATGTAACGTAGAAATCGCGATATGCGTTAGAATCGCGATACGATTATCGCGATATACGTTAGAATCGCGATACCATTATCGCGATATACGGTGGAAGTATCGCGATATGCTCATGGCAACGATTATCGCGATATACAACGCATCGCCAACGATTATCGCGATATACAACGCATCGCGATGTAACGTAGAAATCGCGATATGCGTTAGAATCGCAATACGATTATCGCGATATGCGTTAGAATCGCGATACGATTATCGCGATATACGTTAGAATCGCGATACGATTATCGCGATATACAGTGGAAGTATCGCGATACGCCGATTATCGCGATATCTGATACCCCAACGACATTTCTTATCACGTCATCGTCTTGTGCTTGGACACACTGCCCAACAGCAATAGTGCAAATGAATATCGCTTATTAAACTGCAGATGAAGTCGTAATGTTCTTGTGATACAATTTGGCGTGACGCCTCACTAAGAGGGATTATGTAAGAACATTACACTATGTAACACGATTGTTTGTTCCTGGGTAGGAAGTGTTATTTTCTAATTGCTTAGGAAATAACGTGAAGGAATTACACAAAAATATCACCGTCCTGGTCACAAAAGCAAAGTTTGTGGGGAATAAGAGCCATGTTCTGCACTTTTGCGGTTTAAGCAATTAGGAAATAACACTTACTACCCAGGAACAAAAAATATATAGTTTTGTTACACAGTGTTATTAATGGGAGAAACATCTTTTTGAAATTGTGGGTTCTCAAGGAGCCCCATGGCGTTAAGCCCCAAGCGTCCAGATGAGCAGAGCAGCGGCCCTTGCCTCGCCACGGTGGCCAGGAGATGTTGACTACCTCGCCTGGTCTACAGGAGGTCGTGGGTTCGATCTCGACCCTGACGATGCCTGCTGCTGTATATTTGGAGTCTGCGGTCTCTCTCTCATCATCATCACGGTGGCCAGGAGATGTTGACTACCTCGCCTGGTATGCAGGAGGTCGTGGGTTCGATCTCGACCCTGATGAAGCCTGCTGTATATTTGGAGTCTGCGGTGTCTCTCTCATCATCATCACGGTGGCTAGGAGATGTTAACTACCTCGGCTGGTATGCAGGAGGTCGTGGGTTCGATCTCGACCCTGACGATGCCTGCTGTATATTTGGAGTTTGCGGTGTCTCTCTCATCATCATCACGGTGGCTAGGAGATGTTAACTACCTCGGCTGGTATACAGGAGGTCGTGGGCTTGATCCCAACCCTGACGCCTGCTGCTGTATATTTGGAGTTTGCGTGTCTCTCTCCCCGTGGTCGTGTGGATTTTTCTCTGGGTCTTTCTAAATGTTTTAGAAACATGCTTTTACACTATCCTGGCTGCCGCTATGAATTTCCACACTTTGTTGAGCTATCATATGTGGCAAAGTCACTCTCTGAAAAAAAAGCTCTATAGCTCAGTAGGCCTTACCTGGTAAAATAAAAAGTTTAATTTCGAATATGAAACGTGTCTTCCTTTCAGTCCAAACAGCCAGACAGCAGCCACTCCCGCTCCATTGAGGGCATTTTAATAAAATAATACGGTAACATACAAATTACACGCATGCATATAACATTTCTCAGAGACACACGTGCATGGTTACATCTTGCCACCCAAAGTCAGATGCCTGCAGGCCCCACACGTCAAGCCTTGCAGGCAGCATTAGCATCATCATCATCGTAAGCGGCGTGCTGACACTCACGGATGACCAGAGGTCGTCTTGCTAGGCCACTGTCCTTCACGTCCAAGGCTCGCGGGCCACTGGGTGGCCGCTGGTGGACCTTTAGTGCGGCCCCCCAGCAATACACGAGTGAAAACAGCCCCCCATCATCATCATCGTGTTGCTGTCAAACGCAGCCCGATGGGTTCAAATGTGTGGCGGCCCTCACCACACCGGTGATGTCCTATCGGCGAAAGTGCCCCCCCCCCGCCCGCCGCCTCTGAAAACACCGCGCTAGGAGGACTGAGGTGAGAGCAAGGCTGAGCCTTCCCTGCAAGCTCCCCACTGGCTCAGCACCCAATGTCGCCTTGAGGAGGTTTTCACAGTGTCCAGGGTGCTGCAAAACAAACGTTAACACTGACATTGGAATATCGTTTTTTTAATGAGATAATAACGGATAATGGGCTGTAACGTGATAACAAATGCATGTCAGTAGCTTCAAAAAGTCAAAGCGTCTCCCATCGTTGTCAACACGTTGCCTGGAATCTTCTCCGGGTCGTCTCCAGAGCCCGGAGGCAGCAAATTTCTCGCGGCGTTGTTTCAAATTCTCGCAGGTGGTTAACATCGTTTTGAAGCACCCTGTACATCTCCCCTCTCGCCACCGTCTCCGCTCCCCCCTCCGCTCAGTTTTCCTCCGGGACCAGGCCGCGATATCGTCTACGTCTGACTCAGCGCCCCGCTCCCATGGTGCATTGCAGCGGCCTTGGCGTCCCAAAACCTCGTGCTTCGTGACCCGACTGATATCATTTTTTTGCTGCCGGTGTGTGGGTGTGGGGGGGGAAACGCGCGAATATTGCCTCGTAGAAACTCCGCGATCCGTGGCCGTTGACGATGCGACTCGTGCGCGTAAGGAACGCTCCTTGAAAAAAAGCGATGTGAATTTTAACTCGAAAAAAAGTCACCCTCGCGCCGAGCGTGGGCGATCCACGCACTCTCACCCCCGATTGGCGCGTTTGGCTACGTACGGTGCGAAAGAAGTTCGACGCCTCGTGCCGCACGCGTTTCGTGAACCTCGGTCGGGAGGGGGGGGGGAAGCGACTGACCGCTCCCGCTTCTGCGACGTCTTACTCGAGACGCGCAGAGGGAATGACATCGGTTACAAAGTGCATATCTTCCATGATTCCTCCCGGCGATCGTGGCAGAGAAGTTCGCGGTTCGAATCCAGCGGCCGCCCCTGGTTATTACTGCGGTGTGTGTAATGATCCCTTGACGTCACGTGCAAGAGCAGGGCCGCCGTGTGTCGGCGTCACCAAATTTGCCAAATTGGGAAGAAAAAAAATCGCAGCGCAAATTGCTCGATTGAGATCGCGCGGGCCGTTACACACACACACGCAGCGCGGCGATTATCGCCACCGGCTGCTTGTGGCAGGCTCACGCCTCCCCCCCCCCCCCCCCCACGAGGGCGCTCTCGCGAACGAGACTCTTTCGGTTCTCGCCCGGGGTTAAAACATCTCAGCTTGTGAGCGTCACTCGAAACATTTTCTTTAAAAACAAAAAGAACCGTGGAGCCCCGTACGCGGCGGGGTCGACGGCGCGGCAACGGCCCTTGGACGCTTCCCCCTCGACGGCGGCCGACGCGTCGCACCGCCGGCGCTCAACGCCGCCGCTGCCACTGCTGCTGCTGCTGCGGCGGCAGCAGTGGCGGTGAGCGGACGGACGGACGCTTCTCCCTCCAGGCGCGGCCCAAGTTGGCCGGAGGGCGACTCTCCGGCTTCACGACGAATTTTCGCCTTCTTGTACCTCCGGCAGGTCGGGGGCCACCGCGATGGCATCTCCGCTGTTCTGCTTCCTGCGTGCGGACGCACGAGCGGACCCACGCGCGTCAGTGACACAGCCCACGCACCGCCCGGTAGCGGCGGCGCTGACGCGGCGTCTGAAGAGAAGCCGCTGCGTGCGACGTTGACGGCCGCGGCTGAAGCGGAGTGGCCACCGACCGCGGCTCCGTGGGCGTTGGCAGCCGGACAGAACTGTCACGTGTGTGTGTGTGTACGTACGGCGTTTTTGAACTTCATTCTTGCGCGCATTTTTTTTCTCGTTGTTTATCTGTTCATTTTTTTTAATTGCTGGGCAGTGGGATTTTGTGATTGTATTATCTGTGCACGGAACTGCGTAATTGACGTGCAGCATTGTGGGATGCAATTGCATGAATGACGTTCTATAAAATACAATTATTATTGTATGTAGCAAACCGTGCTTATCAGAGTTTTCAACCGAGACGATTTAAAAGTGCGAATAGCTCCAAATCGGAAGGAAGAACGTTCCAGATGGCTGCAGAAGCGCATCTGAAAGCGCGCGGATGCAGTGTGTGAGTCCATGGGTCTCCGTGTGACGAGACTATGGGTTTCTGTGTGAGTCCATGGGTCTCCGTGTGACGAGTCTATGGGTTTCTGTGTGAGTCCATGGGTCTCCGTGTGACGAGTCTATGGGTTTCTGTGTGAGTCCATGGGTCTCCGTGTGACGAGTCTATGGGTTTCTGTGTGAGTCCATGGGTCTCCGTGTGACGAGTCTATGGGTTTCTGTGTGAGTCCATGGGTCTCCGTGTGACGAGTCTATGGGTTTCTGTGTGAGTCCATGGGTCTCCGTGTGACGAGTCTATGGGTTTCTGTGTGAGTCCATGGGTCTCCGTGTGACGAGTCTATGGGTTTCTGTGTGAGTCCATGGGTCTCCGTGTGACGAGTCTATGGGTTTCTGTGTGAGTCCATGGGTCTCTGTGCATGTACGGTATGTTGAACTTCTTTCGCACCGTATGTAGCCAAACGTGCTTATCGGAGGTGCGGGGGAAGGACAACAAACTAAACACGACAAGCGGTTCTAAAGAAATTCGATTTCAATCTCGGGGACCAGGACCCAAATCTTCCAAGTTGTGTGTGGAGTGGTAAGTAGCGGAACGCGCTACGAACCTGGCGACCCGAGTTCGATTCCCGCGCACGGCCACCAACACCACAGTGACGATTATCTGAACCGGTCCTGGGCCTCCCCTAGGTCGACACAGCCTCAAATGAGTCACCTGGTGCGGTGCGTAGACATCGCCGCCCCACCCCCTCGTGTGCCTTCGTAGGTGCTCGCGAACAGCACTTGCCTCAAAAGCCTGTTAAGGCTATACGGGGGATCTTTGTCTTTGTTGCGCACGCGTGTGCATCGCAGCCGGAGCAAAGGAGGGGGGGGGCGGGGGGGAGGGGGCTGTAGACCGCGCGCTGGACGCACGGCTCAACGGCGTGCGCCGCTCTGTCGCCCGCCACGGTTACCTTAGAGATGGGTGCAGTTTGTGAAATGATAGTTGGCGGTCCCTGTCGGCATGCAGACAAGAGATGCAGAGCAAGGAAGAGGAAAGGGAGAGAGTGTACACGTGGCGGAGTTATAACACAACGGGGAAGATGGCGCCGGTGGCGGCAGAGCGCGAGGTAGTGACATCCGAAGCTACGGCCCCTCGCTTTCCTTCGCCAATCCCTCCTCCGCTGGCTTGCCACCATCACCAGCGGGGTCGGCTGCCCGCACCGCAACCATCGCTCTTCTCTCGGCTGTCACCGTATCTCTGTTGGCCCCTGCCCGGGTTCGATTCCCGACTCTGTGTGGAGTTTGTGCATCCTGCGCCCCCCCCCCCACTCTCTCTCTCCGCCCGTTCTGGCATCGGACCAAACATCCCAATGCTGAATACTGACCCGCAAATCACTCCGTTGGGATTGTACGCACGTGTGCATGATGAACTTCTTTCGCACCGTACGTAGCCAACCGTGCTAATTGGAGATGCGGGGGGAAGGACAACAAACTAGGCACAAAAATGAGTTCTAAAGAAAGTAGTTCGTCAATCTCGATGGTGATGTCAAAGTGGCTTCCTAATATCGGAAGGAACAGCGCTCCAGACGGCCGCAGAGGGTCATCTGAAAGCGCCGTGATGTGGCGACCACCGTCTTTGTTAGATGGTTGGCAGCCAAAAGCCGCTGCTGCTACTGCTGCTGCGAGGATGACCGGAGATCACGTGATGATGGTTTAAGCAGAGCAGCAACATCGCCCCCCTACCTCGTGCGAAAGTCTTGGCAGGACCCCTCCTCAATAACAAGTTGACAATCTGAATCATTCTCCGTCTCTCTCTCTCTCTCTGCCTGCGAAAAACGCGTTACAAACTCTAAACGGTTAGGTTTTTGACTCGGAGCGTGGCCTCATGTTGATCCACAACAGCGGAAGGGGAGCAGGCTGCAAAAATGGACAAACAGCAAAAGCGCCGATGCATGAAATGTGGCTGAAAGAGACCGGAGGAGCACAGGCAGGCGAAGAGGGGAAGGTGTGAGTGTGGCTGCCGGGACTTGCAACGCTAGGCCCGAGTCCTGGGCCGGCTCTGGCCGTG
>NC_136109.1:919359-1045073 GCF_965212315.1 Lampetra planeri | reverse complement strand
TGTGTGCTTGGGGAGACAAAGGCGGCCGGGCGTGGTGCTGGCCACCCACCCCCTCTTGTGCCACAGTGCCGGCCTTCATAGGTGCTCGCTAACAGCACTTGCCCCCACAATCTGTTAAGGCTACACGGAGGATCTTTGTGTGTTTGCCGCTGCTGCTACCTTCGTCACTTTAACGTGGCCTCAAAAGTGCACCTAGCCTGGCACGAGCGCAGTGGTGACGTCGCCGTCACTGAGTGCTGAACGGCTGTCACGTGGTGTGTGGCACAGGCGGTGCGTTTCCTCTGGTCAAACTCGCTCAAGTCCGCAGTGATTTACTGCTCGGATTCACAAACAACAACAAATACTTACTCTAACGTGCGTCAATAACAACACGGTGTGTGTGTGTGGCCTTATGCTCACAGCAACGAGCGGAGCGCCGGGCGGATAAAATGTAGCAAGTTGGCACAGTAGGGGTACAGCTGGTGGGTCATCTCAGCCGACCCATGGGACCTGCAGGGTCTGTCATGAGACCTGCACCTAGCCTGGCACAGTAGGGGGTGCATAGGTGACGTTTTGGGCAAGATGCCTTATGAAATTAAAACAAAATGTGCAATTAATGAGGGCAATTTCCCTAAACGGTGCCTAATATATTTTTCCATGTAAGGCCACGCTGTTTTTGATGAACATTTGGTGTTTTAAACTTTATTTGAAGCTTTTGTGACTGCGGGAATTATTCTTTGCTTCTTTCGGTAAAGTCACGTAGAAAGAAAATAAATTAAATAATAGAATACGACGTTTCGATTGCAACACAAGCAATCGTCACCAACACAGTCGGCTAACACGACAGTCAGCACCTTACCTGGTTGATTACGTTCTTCCAAAGATTGCAAAATTTGTATTCTATTATTTTATTTATTTTATTTCTACGTGACTTTACCAAAAGAACCAAAGAGTTTTGTGTTTTTTGTTGTTAAATGTTCTACGCTATATTTTGCTATACTAGAATAGTATAGTGCACCACTGGCAATGTAGCATCATCATCACCACATAACTGGCTCGCATGAGGCATGTAGTCCATGGGCCAGAGTAGAAAGTGCTACCACTTTAAGGTCGCAAACACTGCAGCAATATCCCACCGTGTGACTTTACCGAAAGAACCAAACAGTATGGATTCGTGCAGTCACGAAAGCTTCAAATCAAGGGAGTCAAATCACTTGACAACACCGCTCATGTACAGCGGCTGCCACGTAATTCGTTCTTGTTGGCCACGCAAAGAAATCGAAACCAGTAAAGTTAACTTCCACTTGAGGTGGTACCAAAGCACTGTTGAAATATCTCGCCTGTGCTCATTGGCTAATGAGGGTTTTGCAGCTCTGAGCCGAGGGGTAGGCAGTCCACATTTCTACGGCAGGAGCGAGAATATGCTGTACGTACAGAGCACGATTTTTGTTGACTTGACCACAAAGTAGTACTGCTTTTATTGACACCTTAGGGATGATGGGCTGAGTTTGCCATAAACCAGGATTTTAACTCCCACTCCCCCTCAGTCCGTATACCCCTTAACATCCGATAATGAAGGTTTTTTTTGTTAGATTGCGTAAATATGAATGTGTCGTTAAACCCGCCACCACCCAAAATAGCCAATTCGTGAGGTTTGTTACGTAAACAGAACGTGCCAATTCGTGACTAGTACAGCACACCGGGTCTGTTGGAGAGTAAACCCACAACATTTGCACGTTTAGTCCGACGTTTCGCTGGTGATTACAACAAGCTTCGTCAGGTGATTTGTCAGAACATGGGTCTGCCTCTTAACATTTGACACTTCGCGTGATGACCTCAAAGTGCACCTAGCCTGACACGGGCGCTGCGGTGACATCACCGCCACTGGCGGCTGCTGTTGGTGGTTCATGTTGTGTGTGTCTGTTATGTTTTTTATGTTTTGGTATCGCGACAATCCTTGACGCCAGTCGCAAATGATCAGCTGCGGAGGCAGGTGCAGCTTCTGCAGCAGAGCAGGTAAGTGCCACCCATTTGACATGTATCCTTGTCTGTTTACATATTGTTATTGCTAAGATGGTCGACTTACGCTTAAGAGTTTTAAAATTCTCGCGGGACAAAACTGATTTTTATTTGTGTTATTTAGCAATCGAAATCACCTTCACTTGTGCAACCTTCTTATCCGTTACCGTATTCTCTGGAGTTTAAGATGCACTTTTCCCCTCTGCATTTTTAAAGCGAAAGTTGGGGGGTGGGGTTGCATCTCATGAATCGATAGGTGTGTGTGTGTGCGTGCGTGCAACCATATTTCGACAACTTTATTGACACCGGACGCAGGTTTGGGTGTGTCTTACTTTCCGGAGAATACGTTGCCCTGTGTTGAACAGGTCAGATGTTGCGGTTAATTTATTCCGACACGAGAGATGGAGCCGTTTGGCGGTGCAGCTGACGTGGACTCTGGCCACTCTGGGACCTCGCTTCAGGACCGAATTGCGCGCGGCAAGACCGGCGAGGGCCGCTGGTGGCGATGTGACTGGCGCACGCGTGTAACGTGTGTCGCCTGCATGCGTGCGTGCGTTTGTTTGGCCCAGCGATCTGTTGATCCCAGATCCGGTGAAGGATGGCCCTTTCCTGCACGTCCTCTACATGGACGGCGCGCGCAGCACGTGAGTGGTGATCTCATTGCCGTACGGCGTCACAAACTCTGCATTGTGTTAAGGACTTCGTGAGAGGGCGATTGCGGAGTTCCCGATACGTACGTATGTTGAACTTCTTGTTGGTGGGTCGAGCAGTTGGCGAGATGGTGATCGTGTTAATGGATGGGCGCTCTCTCTCTCTCGCGTGTGGTGGTGGCTGTGTTCAGGCACTGCCAAGCTGAGCTGGAGGGGATCCTTCTGCAACTGATGCATCAGAGTGGAGGGGAGCGGGATCCCATTCCATCGCAGGTAAGGCGTTGTGGAATGCGAGTCGTTTTTGTGTCGGTGCGCGTGTGGTACCAGCGGGGAGCGCGGTAGGGTAGCGGTTAGCGCGCCGCTGCCGTACCAACCCGGCAACCCGATTTAGATTCCTGCTCACGGCGAACACCGTGGGCAGGAATTTAACTCCGGTCCTGGGACTCCCCTAGGTTGACTCGGCCTAAAATGAGGACCTGGTGTGCCCACTAGCGAGATAAAGGCGACTGAGCGTGGTGCTGGCCATCCACCCCCTCTTGCGCCGTGTCGGCCTTCATAAGTTCTCGCTAACAGCACTTGTCCCAACAGTCTGTTACAGGCGATACGGGGCATCTCCGTCTTTGTGGTACCAGTGCCACTGCTTTCGCATGTACCACGATGCCTTTAATACTCACACGTGAAATCAATGAGAAGTTGGGTGAGGTTAGATGGTTATTCTGGCTTCCTGGAGTTTTTGGATCTTATCCTTAGGAAGTTCGACACCGAAGTTTCAAGCCGAGTGCCGCGTATCTAATTGGTGCCAAATTTGGTTGAAACTATAACAATTGACGTGTTGTTAAACGCTTGCACACGTGACAATTTAATTTGTTTGGCCACGTAGGTTGGTGGACAAACTTAAGGTTAGACATTTAGCCAAATCGTTGTGCCGCCTAACCCAGCTATCTCTTATGAATTGCTAAAATCAATAATCACATTGCCGCCGAAGAGATCGTTGACGTTAATCGCGAGTGGATTTATCTGTGCCTGTGTATGCGGATCTCTGGGCCCTCTCTCCCAGCCCTCCAGCGTGGTCCTGGGGAAGCGGACCAAGGGGAAAGATGCAGACGCCTGCATCAAGGTGAGCGCCCGGGCGGGCGGTCGGGCACGCGAGCACAACGACGCGCCGATGCCATTTCGGGTCGCACGCACACAGGGAACGCCGCCAGCAACACGCCACGGTGTGGCTTGCATGCCACGCGACCACCGCGCGGCACGTACAAAGACCACCAGCTAGATAGAGATGAATGTGCGGCCACATTAAAGAAAAAAGTAAGTTGGCAGTGCTTCTTGGTTTTTGGGGAATCGAACCAAGGGGAAGATGCAGACGCCTGAGGACGGCTGCTTGCGTTGTGGCCGAAAGGTCGTGAGAATTATTTTATTATTTCCCTTCTACGTGACTTTACCGAAAGAACCAAGAAGATGAATCCCTGTAGTCATGAAAGCTTTAAATCGAAATTTAAGTTTGCAGTTGTTGTAATAATACGCCCACGTGCACGTTCAGCTCTATTGAGCTGGTGTTCTTGACAAGGCTGAGAAATGTGTACTTGCACTGTGGTGGTCACATGGTGTTTCGTGCAAGGCATGATGGGGAGTCTTTAAACATTCCCGCACCTGCTGTGTGAGCAGTGGCAGCACAATTTTGCTGCCTTTTCCATTTAGTTACCAGCCTGCATGAAGCTTTTCTCCTGGTTTAATGGGGTCTCTCCGTTATTTACAAGACAACGTTGGGCTTTAAGGGACACCGCTGCGTTCGAGGCTTCGCGAAACGTGAGTGGCCGTGTGCCCAATGCGCCGTGTGCCAGGTGGTGAGCAACGTGCGCTATTATCGCTCGTTCTGCTTGGACAGCATCGGCCGCCCGCTTCTGCGTGGAAATCCCGCGATCACGGAAGGCTGGAACATCCCGCAGTATGTGCGCACGCAGACACACACACACACGCGTGCACTAATATCCCTTTACCAGACTGCTGGGTCAAGTGTTGTGAGCGAGTAGCATCTGTGAAGGCAGGACACTGCAGCAAGTGCTGACTAGGGGGGAGGCCCAGGACCGGTTCAGGTATTCATCACACGGGTTGGTGCCGAATCGCCCGCTTGGACACGCTCACGCACGCATGGGATCCGCCTCGTAACGCGTTGACGTCATCGCGAGGGTGTGGTGTCTTGTAGACACTGCGGGCTCGGTAACATTATTATACCGCTTGTGGGGAAGTTGATAAGGTGTCTTGTAGACACGGCGGAAATTACCGATTTGCTGCGAAGGGCCGTTGCCTGAAACGTCACTGATTGTACCTTTTGAAGGCCACGGCGTTGTTTGACGAACGTGAGATTGTAGTCATTCGTGCTTGTGTGCACACCCACTCGAACTCAGCGGAAGCAGCGCCAAGCAATCCGACTTATTTTGTCATCGTTAAACTTGTTTTTTTTATGGTTCCCCACACACTGACGCATTGCCACATCAACATCAAAACGCACGCACGTGATGCACACATGAATATGCAGGTATCAGACGATTTTCAAGCAAATCTTATCCAACGAGATCAGCGAGGGGCAGGCAAAGCCTCAGAGGTGAGTGCCAGACGTTGGCAGTGTTCACCAATGCACACCACGCTCGCTCGCACGCACACACGCGCCTGGGTGAAGCACCCAGTTCCAACCGCACCGCACTTGATAGGATTCAGAGTAAGGCAGTGAAGGTGATTGAGGATTCGGCACTCATTTGTGTTCACTCCCGTCACTCGCTCGCTGGCAATCCGTTGCCTCTGCTTGTCATCGCTACTGTCGTGGTTATGTTTCATCGCACGGTGACGGTCCTGCACACACGTTACACAAGTCGCACAAAGACAAAGATCCCCCGTACAGCCTTAACAGACTGTCGGGTGCAAGTGCTGTTGGCGAGCAGCACCTATGAAGGCCTCGCCAATGGCGATGTTTACACACCGCATCGCCAGGTACTCGCTTGAGGCTGAGTCGACCTAGGGGAGGCCCAGGACCGGTTCAGATAATTGTCACCGGTGTTGTCCGTGAGCGGGAATCGACCTCGGGTCGCCGGGTTCGTAGTGCAGCGTCCTAACCGCTACGCTACCGCTCCCCGCACACACACACGTGCATGCAAATGGCCACTGCACGTGTGCTCACTTGCTAATTGCTGCCCTGTGCCCCCGCAGGCCCAAGGGGATGTGCTTTAACTGCGGCTCTGAGGATCACATCATGCGCACCTGCCCCCAGGTGCGTTTGGGAACCCTCGTTGTCCTCCTGACGGTATTCTCCGGATTGTTTTACGACACTCTGGAAAAGTGAGATACGGATACCCCAAAAGCCTGGGTTCGTTTTGAAAGAAGAAAAAAGGTTGTATTTAATAGTCGGGAGAATGGTCTTGCTATGGGGAGCCACGGTCTTCCAAGGGTGCCACGGTGGCTACGTATGCAAGGAGGTCGTGGGTTCGATCCCGACCCTAACTACTGTATATTTGGAGAGAGACACACAAACTCCGTGGGCGTGTGGATTTTTCTCCGGGTCCTCCGGTTTTTCCCTACACGTTTAGAATTAATTTGCGTTTAGAGTATTTGGCGGGTGTCAATGTCCACATAATCAGCCATTTCGTTGAGCTATCATTTGTGGACAGTTCACTTGTTAAAAGAGCTACATAGCTCAGAGGGCTTTAACTGGTATAAAGACGCATGTTTTGGATTGGTTAGAGATGTCTTGCCGCTGATGGTTTATGAACGGCTGGCAGTGTCGTCTGCACTTCTGGGGTGGTCATTTATCTGCGACGGAGAAGTGTCTTCCGGAAGATGATTCTAATCAACCGGAGTTCTCCGAACCGTTCTTCATGGGCCTCTGCATGCTATGAAGTAGACCCATTACCCAAAACATCGCCTATTACGTACTTCTTCTGGATAGGCCACTCATTGTTCTTTTGCTTGTTATTAGTTTAAGGAGGAGGGTCAGGCCACCTTTATGTACGCGCTAATAGAATGTGCTGGGGGGAAGGACAACCAACCAAACGCACAAAGCGGTTCTAAAGCTTTAAATCTAGATGATGATTTAAAAGTGCAATGCTCCAGTCTCTTCCTCATATCGAAGGGAAGAGCGTTCCAGACGGCTTCTGCGCGCATCTGAAAGCGTGCGAGGCGATGACCGTTTTTGTTCAACGGTTCGCCAAAAGCCACTGCAAGGATGACCGGAGGAGTTTGCGCGACGATGTTGGTTCATGCTCCTTGCTTGATGTTTTTATACACCGCGCCACATGCTACTTTGTGTCTTAGCGTGTGCGCTTGGCTTCCCTCCGCGCGTCTGCAGAAGCGAGACTTGGCGGGGATAAATCTGCGGCGCCGTCAGTTCGAATCGTTCAGCAATTCTCCGAAGTCGAGGAATCCCCAGCGATATCACAATGAGCAGGAGGAGCGCTTCGCGCACTTCAAACCCGGCGTCATCAGGTGACCACCACTGTCTTGATTTGGATCCTAAGAGTGCTTCTCTCTCTCTTCTGCGCCACGTCTGCCCATCTGTGTCAGCGTCGTGTGTGTCTGCCTGTCTGTCCCAGTGTGTGGCGAGTGTCTGTCTGCCCCTGTGTGTGTGTCCCCATCTGTTCGAGCCCTGGTGTGTGTGTGTGTGTGTCTGCCTGTGTCCCGGTAGTGTAGCGGTTAGCGCTACGCTGCGCTATGAACCTGGCCACCCGGGTTCGATTCCCGCTCACGGCCAACACCCGGTGACGATTATCTGAACCGGTCCCGGGCCTCCCCTAGGTCGACTCGGCCTCAAATGAGTACCTGGTGCAATGTGTAAACATGGTCACTCGGGAGACAAAGGCGGCCGGGCGTGGAGCTGGCCACCCACCCCCTCGTGTGCCACAGTGCCGGCCTTCATAGGTGCTGCTGCTCGCTAACAGCACTTTGTATTTTGTGCATGTGCCGTTGGCCACCCACCCCCTCGCAACTAACAGCATTTGCCCCAACAGTCTGTCAAAGGCGATACTGAAGGGAGGATCTTTGTCTTTGTGGTGTCTGCCTGTGCGTGTCCGTGGGTGGCCCCGTGTGAAGTGAGAGTCTCCGTCTGGCCCTGGCGGTGGCGCCTGGGCAGCTGCCCCCGTACATCTACCGCATGCGCCAGCTGGACTACCCCCCGGGCTGGCTGCGCGAGAGCTGCCAGGAGGGTTCTGGCATCACCATCCACGGGGGTAAACCTGCCCCCACCGCCCGCCACATCGCACGCGGGGGCGCGATGCTCGCAAGCACAACGACACTACCGCCACCACCGCCACCCATACTACTGACGTTTACAAAGACAAAGACCCCCCGTATATCCACCAGAGGGGGTTAGGTCACTGCGTTACTAGTACAGCACACGGGTACGTCGGAGAGGAAACCCGCAACATTTACAATTCACTCTCCAACACACCGGTGTAGTGCTGGACTAGTAACGAATTGCCACGTTTTGTTTACTTGACGAACCTTACTAATTGGCTGTGGCGGGTTTTAACGACACATTTATATAAGTACGCGATCTAACGCTAAAAAATCCTCGTGGAGAGTATTGGTCGCGAAAGCCTACGTGTGAAATCCCCCGTATAACCTGAACAGACTGTTGGGGCAAGCGCTGTTAGAGAGTTGCACCTATGGAGGCTGGCACGGCACACGAGGGGGTGGGTGGCCAGCACCACGCCCGGCCGCCTTAAGTCACCCCAGTGGCGATGTTCAGACACCGTACCCGGTACTCGTTTGAGGCCGAGTCGACCTAAGGGAGCCCCACGACCGGTTCGGATGATCGTCACCGGTGTTGGCCGTGAGCGGGAATTATCGAACGCGGTTCGCCGGGTTCGTAGCGCGGCGTGGCGCTGACCGCTGCACCACCGCTCCACCTTGTCGAGCGCCGTCGCGTAAGTCGCTGCGTCGCCCCTCGCCGTGCCTTCTGCAGACTTGAGCGACGGAGAAATCGACGAATCGGAGGAAGCGGAAATTGAGAAACAGAAGCGGAAAGCCTTCAACCCCACGAAGCTGATCTCCTACCCCGGCTTCAACGTGCCCCTGCCTGCAAACACGCTAGACGTGAGCATACACACTCGCGTGGACACAAACACACCGGGACCTACGGGTAAAGACGCGGACTTTATTTAAATTGGTAAGACCTGTTGAGCTAAAGAGCTCTTTTACAAGGACCACCAGCCGTCAATAGTGTCAGAATTTGTACACACACTCATCACACACACACACTCCTCATCACACACACACTCATCACACACACACACTCATCACACACACACACTCCTCATCACACACACTCATCACACACTCATCACACACACACACTCATCACACACACTCATCACACACACACACTCATCACACACACTCCTCATCACACACACACTCATCACACACACACACACACTCCTCATCACACACACTCATCACACACACTCTTCACATACACACACACTCATCACACACACTCATCACACACACTCACACACACACTCCTCCCCACTACACACACACTCATCACACACACTCCTCATCACACACACTCCTCATCACACACACACTCCTCATCACACACACACTCCTCATCACACACACACTCCTCATCACACACACACACTCATCACACACACACACTCATCATCACACACACACTCATCACACACACACACACTCATCACACACACACACTCCTCATCACACACACTCTTCACATACACACACACTCATCACACACACTCATCACACACACACTCCTCCCCACTACACACACACTCATCACACACACTCCTCATCACACACACACTCCTCATCACACACACACTCCTCATCACACACACACACTCATCACACACACACACTCATCACACACACACACTCCTCATCACACACACACTCATCACACACACACACTCATCACACACACACACTCATCACACACACACACTCATCACACACACACACTCATCACACACACACACTCCTCATCACACACACACTCATCACACACACACACTCCTCATCACACACACTCATCACACACACTCTTCACATACACACACACTCATCACACACACTCATCACACACACACACTCACACACACACTCCTCCCCACTACACACACACTCATCACACACACTCCTCATCACACACACTCCTCATCACACACACTCCTCATCACACACACACTCCTCATCACACACACACTCCTCATCACACACACACTCCTCATCACACACACACACTCATCACACACACACTCCTCATCACACACACACTCATCACACTCATCACACACACACACTCCTCATCACACACACACACTCCTCATCACACACACTCTTCACATACACACACACTCATCACACACACTCATCACACACACTCATCACACACACACTCACACACTCCTCATCACACACACACTCCTCATCACACACACACTCCTCATCACACACACACACTCATCACACACACACACTCATCACACACACACACTCCTCATCACACACACACTCATCACACTCATCACACACACACTCATCACACTCATCACACACACACACTCCTCATCACACACACTCTTCACACACACTCATCACACACACTCCTCATCACACACACTCCTCATCACACACACTCCTCATCACACACACACTCCTCATCACACACACACTCCTCATCACACACACACACTCATCACACACACACACTCATCACACACACACACTCATCACACACACACACTCATCACACACACACACTCATCACACACACACACTCATCACACACACACACTCACACACACACTCCTCCCCACTACACACACACTCATCACACACACTCCTCATCACACACACTCCTCATCACACACACATTCCTCATCACACACACACTCCTCATCACACACACACTCCTCATCACACACACACACTCATCACACACACACACTCATCACACACACTGCTCATCACACACACACTCATCATCACACACACACACTCATCACACACACACTCCTCATCACACACACACTCATCACACTCATCACACACACACACTCCTCATCACACACACACACTCCTCATCACACACACTCTTCATATACACACACACTCATCACACACACTCATCACACACACACACTCACACACTCCTCATCACACACACACTCCTCATCACACACACACTCCTCATCACACACACACACTCATCACACACACACACTCATCACACACACACACTCCTCATCACACACACACTCATCACACTCATCACACACACACACTCCTCATCACACACACACACTCCTCATCACACACACTCTTCACATACACTCATCACACACACTCATCACACACACTCCTCATCACACACACTCCTCATCACACACACACTCCTCATCACACACACACTCCTCATCACACACACACACTCATCACACACACACACTCATCACACACACACACTCATCACACACACACACTCATCACACACACACACTCATCACACACACACACTCATCACACACACACACTCACACACACACTCCTCCCCACTACACACACACTCATCACACACACTCCTCATCACACACACTCCTCATCACACACACTCCTCATCACACACACTCCTCATCACACACACACTCCTCATCACACACACACTCCTCATCACACACACACACTCATCACACACACACACTCATCACACACACACACACTCATCACACACACACACTCATCACACACACACACACTCCTCATCACACACACACTCATCACACACACACACTCCTCATCACACACACTCATCACACACACTCCTCATCACACACACACTCCTCATCACACACACACTCCTCATCACACACACACTCCTCATCACACACACACACTCATCACACACACACACACTCATCACACACACTCCTCATCACACACACACTCCTCATCACACACACTCCTCATCACACACACACTCCTCATCACACACACACTCCTCATCACACACACACACACACACTCATCACACACACACACTCCTCATCACACACACTCATCACACACACACACACTCATCACACACACTCCTCATCACACACACTCCTCATCACACACACTCCTCATCACACACACACTCCTCATCACACACACACTCCTCATCACACACACACACTCATCACACACACACACTCCTCATCACACACACACTCATCACACACACACACACTCATCACACACACTCCTCATCACACACACTCCTCATCACACACACTCCTCACAACACACACACACTCATCATCACACACACACTCATCATCACACACACACTCATCATCACACTCACACACTCCTCATCACACTCACACACTCCTCATCACACACACACACTCATCACACACACACACTCATCACACTCACACACTCCTCATCACACTCACACACTCCTCATCACACACACACACTCCTCATCACACACACACACTCATCACACACATTCCTCATCACACACACTCATCACACACACTCATCACACACACACTCCTCATCACACACACTCCTCATCATACACACACTCATCACACACACTCATCACACACACACTCCTCATCACACACACTCCTCATCACACACACACATCACACACACACACTCCTCATCACACACACACACTCCTCATCACACACACTCCTCATCACACACACTCCTCATCACACACAAACTGTTCATCACACACACACTCCTCATCACACACACACTCCTCATCACACACACTCCTCATCACACACACTCCTCACAACACACACACACTCATCATCACACACACACTCATCATCACACTCACACTCCTCATCACACACACACACTCATCACACACATTCCTCATCACACACACTCATCACACACACTCATCACACACACTCCTCATCACACACACTCATCACACACACTCCTCATCACACACACACACTCCTCATCACACACACACATCACACACACTCTTCACATACACACACACATCACACACACACACTCCTCATCACACACACTCATCACACACACACACTCATCACACTCACACACACTCCTCCCCACACACACACTCCTCATCACACACACACTCCTCCCCACACACACTCCTCATCACACACACTCATCACACACACTCCTCATCACACACACACTCCTCATCACACACACTCATCACACACACACACTCATCACACACACACTCTTCACCACACACACTCCTCCCCACTACACTCACACTGCTCCTCCCTAATAAAGAGACAAAGATCCCCGTCATCGCCTTAAGACTGTTGGGGCAAGTGCTGTTAGCGAGTTGCACCTATGGAGGCCGGCACGGCACACGAGGGGGAGGGTGGCCATCGCCATGCCCGAGTGGTGATGTTTGACACACCACACCAGGTACTCATTTTAGGCTGAGTCGACCCAGGGGAGGCCCAGAACCGGTTCATATAATCGTCACTGGTGTTGGCCTTGAGCGGGAAAATAATTCGACTCGCCAGGTTCGTAGCGCTAACCGCTACGCTACCGCTCCCCACGTGTTCGCATACAAAACAAAGCTCCCCCGTATAGCCTTAACAGACCGTTGGGGCAAGTGCTGTTGGCGATCGCGCACATACACATGCACACGAGGCACACTGCCGTGAGCACGTGGAGACTACGAACGTCCCGCGTGTCCGTGTGCGTGCCGTCTGTGTCCCCGCGTGCAGGACTGGCGCACGTTCAATTCGTGCCCCATGCAGCCGCAGCAGTTGAAGGAGGCGATGATTCGCCGCTTGAAGGAGGCGAGCAAGAAGGTGGGAATTCACCCCCACACCCCCCACCCCCACCACACTCCTCCCCCACACAAAGGTAAACTAAATATTCCCTCGACCCTGGGCCGTCGTGTCAAGTTGATGTGAGCGAGCGCCTACGAAGGCCGGCATGGCACACGAAGCGGGGGGGGGGGGGGGGGGGTGGTGTGGCCGGCACCACGCACGCCCAAGTCGCCTTTGTCTCTGCAGGTGGTGATGTTTTACACACTGCAGGTGCCTCGTTTTGAAGTCTTGACTCAACGCTGGGGAGGCGCTAGGACCGGTTGATATATTCGCCGCTTTTGTGAACTCTCATTTGGAGCGCAGTGCGTTAACCGCCGCCGCACTACACCCTCCCTTATGCGCGCACACAAAGACCCCCCATATAGCTTGTTCAGACTGTAGGGGCAAGTGGTGTGAGTGAGCACCTATGAAGGCCGGCACGGCACACGAGGGGGTCGGTGGCCAGCACCACGCCCGACAACCTTTTTCTCCCCAGTGGAGATGTTTACACACCGCTTACTCATTTGAGGCCGAGTCGATCTAGGGGGAGGCCCAGGACCAGTTCAGATAATCGTCACCGGTGTTGGCCGTGAGCGGGAATCGAACTCGGGCCGCCGGCTTCGTGGCGCAGCGTGAGCGCTAACCGGTCGCGCTACGGCTCCCCACACGGGCACAAACGCACAGTTGATGTGAACGCGTCGGTTTTGGCCTCCGGTGACGCGATCCGTCGTCGTCGATTCGTTCTGACTTTCTGGGTTTGCCTTCTGGAGGCGTTGGGACGAAGCTGCTCACGTCGGAGATTGGGGGGGGGGGGGTGCGGGGGAGGGGGTCTCACGACACAAGCGTTGGCCTCCTTGGTCTTGTGCCATTTGTTTATTCAAATTGTAAAAAAAAATGAATGAACGTTTGTAGTTTTTGTTTTATTTAAAGCGATTGAAATTATGGTGGAGCTAAAATCTCGATACAGCTAGAGGGCCATGTGGTGTTTCACACTTCTCAACGGAGTTATGTAATCCCACCGTTAAACAAAGGACACTTGACCCGTGACCAAAACTCACGATCGCCAAAAATGAACGAAACTAACGCCCTGACCATTTACCCATCGCCACACCCACCGCCACCGCCGCTCATCCGTCGCTCATTCCGTGTCGTCCCCCCCCCCACCTCCGGCGCAGCAGGTGAAGCGGACAGCGCCAGCGGAACAGGGTTCCCACACCACGAAGAAACAGCGCTCGCGCGCCAGCGATGACGTCACCTTCGACAACAGCGACATGGACACGGACTCCGGTACCGAATCCCGCTGCTGCAGGACTTGCCGGGTTACGAGATGCACGTGTTGTGCCTTCTCCTCGTGGTGGTGCTGGTGGTGCTGGTGGTGCTGGTGGTGCTGGTGGTGCTGGTGGTGCTGGTGGTGCTGGTGGTGCTGGTGGTGCTGGTGGTGCTGGTGGTGCTGGTGGTGCTGGTGGTGCTGGTGGTGCTGGTGGTGCTGGTGGTGCTGGTGATTGTGTCGAAAGCAGTTGTGCAGTCATGAAGCTGATTACGTGGAAAGTGGCAGTGTGGTGATGATGATGGTTGTTGAAGCTGATAGTACGGTAAGCGGCAGTGCGGTGCTGAGCAGTTTTAGTGTGGGGTGCGGTGATGAAGGTGATAGTGCGTTGATTATGGTGACGGCGTGGTAAGCGACGGTGTGTCGTGCCTCGAGTTGCACGGTCGGTGGCGGCGGCTGGGATCGGCGCTCGCGACGCTCACGACGGCGTCGTCGTTGACTTTGCAGAGCTGACGTCCCGCGAGGCGCCGGCGTGGCCCCCGCTGCCGGCCTCTCCCGGGTTCCGCGCCCCCCTCCCGCCGGCGACGCCCCCCGTGCCACGCGGCACGGGCGGCCACGGCGGTTCCCCCATGGCGCCGCCGCCGCCGCCCCCCGACGTGACGCCTCCCCCGCTGCCCAAGGACACGCCGCCCCCCTCGCCGGCCACACCAGGTGGGTTTTGAGCGCTCGTCGTGCGTACGTGGACGCGCGTGAGCGTCGGCGTGCGTGCGTATTGGCGCCGGGGAGACGAAGGTGGCCGGGCGCGGTGCCGCCCACGCGCCTCTTGCGGGCACGCTGGTTCTTCGCAGATTTACTCCCCCCCCCCCCCCCCGCCGTTGCGAACGGAAGATGAGCCACCGATTCCTCGGTGATCGTTTGAGCAGGAAATCACTTTCGGTGGCGGCGGCGGTGGTGGGGAGGGCCTGCGGTGTCTGAGTGTAGTTCCATGCATCGACAGTTGCGATCGTTGGTGGGTGCGTGGCGGTGCCGAGCAGCGGCGATGAGAGCGACGGTGCGTGCCTCCTCGCAGACGCGCGCTCGCGCGTCGAGGCCGGCGCCCCAGAGCAGGAGGAGGAGGAGCAGGAGGAGGAGGCGCTGTCTCTGGAGGACCTGGAGGAGCAGCAGCGCCTCATACAGGCGGCGCTGGAGCAGTCGGAGGGGACCGCCGAGCCCGGCGGCGTCCATCCCGCCGCTCCCAGCGCTCCGGCCGCCCCGGCGGAACGCGACGAGCCGGCGGGCGTGCGGAGAAGTCCACGGATCAAGGTGGAGCGGGAGGGCGGTCCGAGCGTCCGTCCCGAACGTCGGCGAGCTCCGCGCGGACGCTCGCCTTCGGCCGCGGAAGCTGAGCCGTCGCCGGAGCCGTCGATGGGGGAGCAGTTGGCTGAGACGCCGGGGGAGACGCCGGAGGAGTCGTCGCCGATGGTGGTGGGAGGCGAGGGCGGCGGCGGCGGCGTGCCGAGCTCCGCCGGAGACCCGCCGAAAGCTCCCGCGCTCGACGAGGAGATGGAGGAGATGGTCTTCGACATCGCCGACGACGATGACGAGGCGGAGGAGGAGAAGGCTCGAGGCGGGGGGGGGCAGCGGCGGCGACGACGACGACGAGGCGGAGGCGGTGCCGTGGCGCGTGAAGAACGCGCAGCGCAGCGTGCCGGACAGCTCCAAGTTTGCGGCGGGAATCACGGATTTCACTCACCACTTGGAGGAGTCCGGACAGCCCACAGGGCTCTACGCCCGCCTCCGGAGCGTGCTGCAGCGCGCGCCTCGCAAGGCGGCCAAGAAGCCGTGAGGCCGCGTGCGTGTCGGGAGTGGGGGGAGGTGGGGGGGTAGGGGGGGCAGGGGGGGCCACCCGGCACAGGCCTCCGATTCTCGTAGACCGGATTCGAGCGGCGATTTGGATGTGCGGGACGTTTCGCTTGAAGCCGCGGTGAGCGTCATCCAGGACAAGATCCTGGAAGGTCCAGAATAAAAAGCGGGGGGGGTGGGGTGTTGATTCGGAAGTTGTAGAAGCTGCCTTGATGCTTGTTCCTGTTCAGATTGTTTTAATCTTTATTCCCCCCCGAATTTTAACATGCTCACAAATTTGGTCCATCTGCCACGGGCTCCCCGGAAACTGCACGGAGCAACAAGACTCCCCACGCTGGAAACGCCTCGTCGCAAACTCCACCGCTCGCCGAAATGCGCAATTTGACCGCACGGCCCCCGGCAACTTCCACCGAACAACGCAGAAGTGAGCATCGGCGGTCGCTGCCGCATCGATCAACTGGCTTATCGGTGGCCAGCCAGGGTGGCTCATGCGCAAGCGGTACATTTACAACAAGAAAATTGTATCCGTAGATCACAAACGTGCCTGATGGCAAGGGGGGGGGGGGGGGGGACGCCATTGTAGGTAAATAAAAACATTTATACATTACACCGGTCAACACACTTTTTCTGGCATAAGGTATTCCAACGGTTGTAAGATAATTTTGGGGTGCTGATTCCAAATCTGGCATCAGTTTTTGTCTATCACATCAGGTTTTTGAGATATCAAATATTGCATTTTCAATAAAAACTGCAGAAGAAAATTATTAAATAAATGTGGATATCTACATAAAATAATTTTATAAACACACTATCCTAAAAATACAGCACCATATTTTAACACCAAAGCAGTCACTGACTCGCAACAACTTGCAATCATAAGTGACAGAGTTAATTTCGGGTAAAATCAATGAAAATGGGGAATGCCGATAGCATAAAAATGAGATGTGATGGAGCAAATCTGAGATCAGATTTGGAATCGGCACCCTGAAATTAGTCTAGAATAGCTGCAAAAGTCCAGGCCAGAAAAAAAAAAAAATTTTGTTGACCTGTGTTATTGGGTGGTGTCGCTGGTGCGTCGGGCAATGTTGCACAATGCACACAACGCATTTCTCAATAACCGCACGCGCGCACACGCGTTCGCGCGCACACGGCCTTAAAAGGAAAACATAGTTGGCTACGTTTCTGGGAAAGATATGGCGAGCAAATAAATGAATGTAAGATGAGTCGTCGAAGAAGAGGGGGGCATTGCATTTCATGGAGACTTTTCGTTTTGGGAAATGTTTGAAACGGCGGTTCCATGTGAAATATCCAACGGTCTGTGAAAATCAAATGGTGAACGCGTCGATAAACAAACGGACGTGTTGCGTTCGCCAAGCTCCCCTCTGCCCGTGGTGGACACTCCCCGTGGTGGACACTGGCACCATTTTCCAGCGTCCACCGAGCAAAGCCCCTCGCTCGTCGCACGAGCTCCTCTGTGCGGATGATGGGGCCACGGTTTGGGGGAAAAACTTCGTCGTGTTTCTCGTTGGGTTGTGTTTTTGGCGCGGTTTCTGTTCCTGGAAAACATTCAATAAAGTTGGCCGACCCACCGGCCTAGGTTCACACGCGCCTCCCTCTGCTGTCTCGCCAGTGGCGTTGTCTCGCCAGCGCCCCCGTCTCGCCAGCGCCCCTCTCACCAGCGCCGCTGTTCAGTGCAGGGGGTTGTTTGCCGTGGAGCGGAGCTGGATCGCCAGTGGCCTGTCAAATTTTCGAGTCCCTCTCTCTCTCCCCGTGGTCACGAGGATTTTTTCTCCGGGTCTTCCGGCTTTTACCTCTTCCACGTTCAGGAACAACGTCGTGCGTTTCGGAGTATTTGGCGTGCCGCTACGTATTTCTACCTGATGATCATAATAATAAGCCTCTTCGTTGAGCTATTTGCGATAGAAAAGGCCGCTTCTGAAAAAGAGGTGGGCATCGCCTGGTAAAATAAAACATTGTTAGGTGGCCCATCGGAGGAGGTATTCGGGGCCCGCTCCGTGTACAGAGTGGGATTCTGGGCGCTTGTGGCCGCGTAATTATCTGGACTTTGACATTGCGATTATGACCTCCCTCCCCTCCACACCATCTACCCTCCCAAGTAAACGGCCATGAGACTGGGCGAGGTGAACGTGTGGACATCGTAAATAATAATCGGAAGGATCTGAACATTTATACTGGAGGAATTCGACGATCTATAAAGCTCCCTTTGTCACAGAGCTGTCCAGTCGGAGGGAGGGCGTTGAACGAGAGCGGGAGAACGCATCGTGCGCAAGCAGCTGCCCATGGAGCCCTGCCACACTTTGCAAGTTTGGTTTCGTTCGTTTGAATGTCCTCACTCGAAAGTGCGCTGCCACCACCACCACCACCCCACCTCCCACGGTGGGGATTGTGTGGCTTGACTCTGTGTGTGTGTGGTAACGCGTGCTGGCTTGCGATAAGCTTTGGGTTGGGTTGAAAGGCGGAACGGGGATTGACAGCTGCAGGCACATGCACACGCACACACACGGGCATCTTTCACAAGCACGCGCTCACAAAAAAACCGAGTTCCTCCGTGTCGCCTTGACTGTTGGGGCAAGTGCTGTTAGCGAGCACCTATGAAGGGCCGGTACAGCACACGAGGGGGGGGGGGGTGGCCAACACCACGCCCGACCGCCTTTGTCTCCCTAGTGGCGATGTTTACACAGCGCACTGGGTACTCATTTGAGGCCGAGTCGCCCTAGGGGAGGCTCAGAATTGGTTAAAATAATCGTCACCGGTGTTGGCCATGAGCGGGAATTGAACTCGGATCACCGGGTTTCTAGCGCAGTGTGCTGACTGCTACACCACCGCTCACCACACACAAAAAAAGACAAAGATCCCCCCTATAGCCTTAACAGACTGTATGGGCAAGTGCTGTTAGCGAACACCTATGAAGGCAGGAACGGTACACGAGGGGGTGGATGGCCAGCACCACGCCCGACCGCCCTTGTCTCCTTAGTGGCAATGTTTACACACCGCACCAGGTACTCATTTGAGGCTGAGTCGACCTACGGGAGGCCCGGGACGGGTTGAGATAATCGTCACTGGGTGTTGTCCGTGAACGGGAAACGAACCCGTGTCGCCGGGTTCATAGCGCAGCGCGCTAACTGCTGCACCACCGCTCCCCACACACAGACACGCACGCGCGGGCATCTTTCACAACGCGCGCTCAGGGACTGTGCCTCAAGGTTTCACACGCACTCGCGCGAACACCTCTTGCTACAACAGGCTGCTAAGGCTCTACTGGGGATCTTTTGGGTAGCCAGCACCACGCCCAGCCGCCTTTGTCTCCCCAGTGTCTCTACTCTGCACCAAGTGCTTCTTCAGCTACTGCGCCAGGTACTGTCCTCATTTAAGGTCGAGTCGACGTAGGGGGAGGCTCGTGGTCCAGTTCAGATGCACGTCGCTGACGTTGGCCGTGAGCCCAGGGATGACTGCTGCGCCACCGCTCCCCGCTCGCGCAAATCCCACGTTGCCTGTTGGTCGTCGGTGAGGTCGGTCGGTCCGTCCGTGCGGCAAACCGCTGGCGACCTCCTGTCGCTCGGCCCCTGGACGGACGGACGGGGCCCCCCTGATTCGGATTGGAACCTGGGCACCCTTGCGAGTGTGAGCGGCTGGCACAAGCCGCAGAGGCCGCCTTTGGGGAGCTGCCCCCCCCCCCCCCCACGGCAGGAATTCGATGGGCGATGGGGTTTGAAGGACCCTTTGGGAGGAGGAGTCGGGGTCGGTGGGGACGGTCCAGGCCCTGTTCTGTTCTGTTGCGTCTCGGCAGTCGGGACGATCCCAACCGCCGGTGACAATCCCAAATGACCACGTCAATCCCAACCGCCGGTGACAATCCCAAATGACCACGTCAATCCCAAACGTCCGTTCCAATCCCAAATGTCCACGTTAATCCCAACCGTCCGTTCCAATCCCAAATGTCCACGTTAATCCCAACCGTCCGTTCCAATCCCAAATGTCCACGTCAATCCCAACTGGCCGTTCCAATCCCAGATGTCCATGTCAATCCCAACCGTCCGTTCCAATCCCAAATGTCCACGTTAATCCCAACCGTCCGTTCCAATCCCAAATGTCCACGTCAATCCCAACCGTCCGTTCCAATCCCAAATGTCCACGTTAATCCCAACCGTCCGTTCCAATCCCAAATGACCACGTTAATCCCAACCGTCCGTTCCAATCCCAAATGTCCACGTTAATCCCAACCGTCCGTTCCAATCCCAAATGACCACGTTAATCCCAACCGTCCGTTCCAATCCCAAATGTCCACGTTAATCCCAACCGTCCGTTCCAATCCCAAATGTCCATGTCAATCCCAACCGTCCGTTCCAATCCCAAATGACCACGTCAATCCCAACCGTCCGTTCCAATCCCAAATGTCCATGTCAATCCCAACCGTCCGTTCCAATCCCAAATGTCCACGTTAATCCCAACCGTCCGTTCCAATCCCAAATGTCCACGTCAATCCCAACCGCCAGTGACAATCCCAAATGACCACGTCAATCCCAACTGCCAGTGACAATCCCAAATGACCACGTCAATCCCAACCGTCCGTTCCAATCCCAAATGACCACGTCAATCCCAACTGCCAGTAACAATCCCAAATGACCACGTCAATCCCAACCATCCGTTCCAATCCCAAATGTCCACGTCAATCCCAACCGTCCGTTCCAATCCCAAATGTCCACGTCAATCCCAACCGTCCGTTCCAATCCCAAATGTCCACGTCAATCCCAACCGTCCGTTCCAATCCCAAATGTCCATGTCAATCTCAACTGGCCGTTCCAATCCCAAATGACCACGTCAATCCCAACCGTCCGTTCCAATCCCAAATGTCCACGTCAATCCCAACCGTCCGTTCCAATCCCAAATGACCACGTCAATCCCAACTGCACCGTGACAATCCAAAATCTCCGTGACTGCCCAGTTTGTGATCGGTGGCGTCTCAACGTCCCCCCTTTGATGTTCCTCCGCCAAATTTTCCGAAATCCACGCAGCTCGTCCCGTGTCGTCGCTTCCAGGAATACACGCGTCTGTCGACACAAAGGCAAAGGTGCCCCCCCCCCCCGCCCCATCGTAGCCTTAATAGACCGTCGGGGCAAGTGCTATTAGCGCCGGCACGCCGTGTCGCTTTAGTCTCGCGCGTGGCAATGTTTACTGCCACGGCACCACCGGGTTTGAGTCGACCCAGGGTGGAGGCCCAGGATCGGTTCAGATAATCGTCACCGGTGTTTGCGGTGGCCGTGAGCGGGAATCGAACTCGGGCCGTCGGGATCGGGGGTGCAGCGTGCTAACCGCTGCGCCACCGCTCTCCCACTCGCACGGACGCGCGCCTCTTATTTTGCGAAAGTGCAAATCGGGTTAAGCGCTTCGTGCAGTTGCGAAAGGGAGTTGGGAAATCGGCGGGTGTCGTCGTTGTGGTGGTCCTGGTGGTGGTTCTTTCTTGTTCTTCTTCTGCTGTTGTTGTTGTTGTCGTAGTTCTGCTGTTGCTGCTGTTGTTGTTGTTGTCGTAGTTCTGCTGTTGCTGTTGTTGTTGTTGGTTGCCTGCTGAGGCTGCCCGCGAGTGGCGGCCGCCTCTTCCATCGCCGGCCCGGTGCCGATGCGCCGTGTGCGAGTCGGTTCCCTGGTTGATGGTCTCCAGCGATGGTTTTTATCAGAGTCCTGTCCTCAAATGTCAGACTCCCACAGTAAGGAGGGTGTGTGCGTGTGTGAGTCGAGGGAGTGATGTGGTACGGGAGGACGTGGAGCTGAGTGGACTTTCCGATGACTGTTACCAGTGGTGTCAAGATCGGCCTCTGTGGAGGAGGCTCGTGAAGGACGCTACTGGGCAGTTGGAGGCAGTCGCCCTCCAACAACAACGGAGGGCGGAGGAGCGACGCTCACAACAACGAGCGGAGCACCGGGTGACTAAAGCGCAGCAAGTTGGCACAGTAGGGGGCACAGGTGGTGCATCAGCCAGTCATCTCGGTCATCTCAGTCAGTCGACCTGTGGCACCTGCTGGGTCTGCCCCGTGACCTCCTGCCAGCGGGCGTTTCACGTGGCCTCAAGGTGCACATGGCCTGGCACAAGCGTCGTGGTGACGTCACCGACACTTCGTGGCGAATGTTGTTGTTGTTGTGAGTCGCGGGGAGCGGTGGCGCAGCGGTTCGCGCCGCAATGCGCTACGAACCCCCGGCAACCCGCGTTCGATTCCGGCTCACGGCCACCAACATCGGCGGCGAATATCCTGCCCCCCCCCCCAGGTCGACTCAGCCTTAAATGAGCACCTGATGCGTTGCATGAATATTAGCACTGGGGAGACCAAGTTGGCCAGGAAAAAAAGAGTTTCTCATGGGCTACACGGCGAGGGTGGAGAGGGGGGGTGGGGATCGATCCTTTAGCGAGCGTCTGCCTGGGCGTGGTTGTGGTTTTCCTGGAGCCCTTTTGGGTCCCGAGCGGGACCAGTGGAGGACTCCAGACCGCTGAACCTCGTTCCTCCGTGGCAGCCGCGGCGACGGCTCCTCCTCTTGGCGATCAATCGAACGAGCGATCGATCGAGCGATCGAACGAGGGAGCTGTCGAGCGAGTCTAAGGACGACGCAAGGAAGGAGGGGAGTGAAGGCGAGCCCCGCTCGTTGTCTGTGCGCCATGAATACGACCCGTCTCCCCTCCCCGCCTGCACGGTGTCGTTCCTGCACAGGTAAGGAGACGCGTTCTTCTTCTTCGCGTTCTTCGCCTCCTTCGCGTCCCTTGTCCTTGTTCGCCCTCCTTCTCCTCGTGCACAATGATGGCAACAGCAGCAGCAGCACAGAGAGAGACACGGAGAGAGTCGGCGTCGCCGTTGCTTCACCGTTGACGGATTACGAAAAGCTACGGCCCACGGCGTTGGGTTGCATCGTCAGAGTGACACTTCTTTGCAGCTGTATCTCTGTGGGTCTAGATGTGTCCCGATGTGCCTACGCGAGTCTCCACATATACAGCAGCAGCAGCAGGCGTCGTCAGTGTTGGTATCGAACCCACGACCTCCTGCACGCCAGGCGAGGTAGTTAACATCTCCTAGCCCATCGTGCTTGGGGTCTGGGCACTTCGCCTCCGGTGGCTGATTCCAATACTCTCCACGTGAGTTTGTGTCGATGGTGCAACTCCTTGCGTGGGTGGCGTTGGGGACCCCCCCCCCCTCACATCGAAGCGCTTTCTGCCCCCCTCCTCTTGAACGCGCGCAACCCGACTCAGCTGATGCATAGAGACCCATAGAGATGCATAGAGACCCATAAGACCCATAGAGATACATAGAGACCCATAGAGATACATATAGACCCATAGAGGTGCATATAGACCCATAGAGATGCATATAGACCCATAGAGATGCATAGAGACCCATTGAAATCAATGTGGGGACCCATAGAGCCGCGCGGCATTTTCCACCAGGCACGATTTGAGGTCGGAAGCCGACTTCGTGCGTGTGGAGCGATGGAAATCACCTGGCTGGGCGTCGCACGTGTTTACACCCTCCACTCCCTCCCTCCACTCCCTCGCTCCCTCCCTCCCTCCCCTCTCTCCCTCCACTCCCTCCCTCGCTCCCTCCCTCGCTCCCTCCACTCCTTCCCTCCACTCACTCCCTCCACTCCCTCCCTCCACTCCACTCCCTCCACTCACTCCCTCCCTCCACTCCCTCCCTCCACTCCCTCCACTCCCTCCACTCCACTCCCTCCACTCACTCCCTCCACTCCCTCCCTCCACTCCCTCCACTCACTCCCTCCACTCCCTCCCTCCACTCCCTCCACTCACTCCCTCCACTCCCTCCCTCCACTCCCTCCACTCACTCCCTCCACTCCCTCCCTCCACTCCCTCCACTCACTCCCTCCACTCCCTCCCTCCACTCCCTCCACTCACTCCCTCCACTCCCTCCCTCCCTCCTTCCACTCCCTCGCTCCACTCCCTCACTCCCTCGCTCCCTCCACTCCCTCCCTCCACTCCCTCCCTCCACTCCCTCCCCACCCCCGCCCTCCCCTCCCCCCTGGCTCCCCAAGAGATGAATGAACGGAGCCTCACGCTACCACGCCGTGCGAGGAAGGAGGCTAATCGGGATCGACCTTCACGTTCGCGGTTTGCAAACGCGCCGAGCCAAAACACCAGCCCCGTGCCGAGAATCGTTTCATAAAATTGATGACGGTGGTGGTGGTGATGATCGTGATAGTGGTGGTGATGATCGTGATGGTGGTGATGGTGGAGATGGTGGTGGTGATGGTGGAGATGGTGGTGGTGGTGATGGTGGAGATGGTGGTGGTGGTGGTGATGATCGTGATGGTGGTGGTGGTGATGATCGTGATGATGGTGATGTTGGAGATGTTGGTGGTGGTGGTGGTGATGATCGTGATAGTGGTGGTGGTGGTGGAGATGGTGGTGGTGGTGGCAGTGCCCGATGAAGCTACTGCGGGGCCTGCAGCTTTATGTTATAAAGGGGCCCTAAATGCAGAAAAAAACACTTAAATATTAAAACATATTTTTTTTACTTGCACAGTAAAGTAATTGCATTTTTTCTTTTGCCATACAGCCAGATAATACGACAAATCTATAACCTTAAACACCCGGTTCGCTCGTAAAAGTTGAAGGCGGTATAGTACTATAGTAATAGAGCAAGTGCAGAATCACCGAACCGGAATTGATAGCTTGACAGCATTTAGCGCGGGTCCCTTGAAAGTGCGGGGCCCGTAGCTACTACACATGTAGCAGCTACATATGTAGTAGCTACTAGTAGTAGCTACATATGTAGTAGTAGCTACATATGTAGTAGCTACTAGTAGTAGCTACATATGTAGTAGTAGCTACATATGTAGTAGCTACTAGTAGTAGCTACATATGTAGTAGTAGCTACATATGTAGTAGCTACTAGTAGTAGCTACATATGTAGTAGTAGCTACATATGTAGTAGCTACTAGTAGTAGCTACATATGTAGTAGTAGCTACATATGTAGTAGCTACTAGTAGCTACTACATATGTAGCTACTAGTAGTAGCTACTACTAGTAGCTACTACTAGTAGCTACTAGTAGTAGCTACTAGTAGCTACTAGTAGCTACTACTAGTAGCTACTACTAGTAGCTACTACATATGTAGCTACTAGTAGTAGCTACTAGTAGTAGCTACTACTAGTAGCTACTACTAGTAGTAGCTACTACATATGTAGCTACTACTAGTAGCTACATATGTAGTAGCTACTACATATGTAGCTACTACTAGTAGCTACATATGTAGTAGCTACTAGTAGTAGCTACTAGTAGCTACTACTAGTAGCTACTACATATGTAGCTACTGCACGTGTAGCTGCTTGTCCTACGAGGATCATCCGGCGCTGGGTAGATGGTGGTTGGTGATGCTAATCGTGGTGTGGCACGTTTAGCAATCGCGGCGGAAGGAGCTGACGCTGTTGCTGCTGCTGCTATCGCTGCGTTTCGCAGACACGGATCGCAGTGGTTTCACGGCTACGGCGGGTTGTGGTGGCGACGTTGCTGCGCGTCATGCCGATTGAGAAGCGACTTCCTTTGCGGTTTGAGAATTTCAAATTTGTGCAAACAAATTCGGACCGTGACCGCCAGGCGCACGATGGCGCTGCCTTCGTTTCCCCGAACGACGTCGCGGGGGAGGGAGGGGAATCTTCAACGTCCGCTGTGAACGAAGCGGACGCCACGTGGTCGCGACGAGGTTGAATACACCCACACCGCGGTATTAACCAGGGCGGCCTGCCAGGTCGCAACCGTGTCACCTCTCTAGCGAGCGGCGAATACGCTACCAGCGCGCCACGGTGGCCAGCAGATGTGAACTACCTCGCCTGGTATGCAGGAGGTCGTGGGTTCTATCCAGACGCTGACGATGCCTGCTGCTGCTGTATATTTGGAGTTTACGTCTCTCATCATCATCATCACGGTGGCTATGAGATGTTAACTACTTCTCCTAGTATACAGGAGGTCGTGGGTTCTATCCAGACGCTGACGATGCCTGCTGCTGTATATTTGGAGTTTGCGTCTCTCTCATCATCATCATCATCACGGTGGCCAGGAGATGTTAACTACCTCGCCTGGCATGCAGTAGGTCGTGGGTTCGATCCTGACCCCTCCTGCTGTATATTTGGAGTCTGCGTCTCTCATCATTACGGTGGCTTTGAGATGTTAACTACCTCGCCTGGTATGCAGGAGGTCGTGGGTTCGATCCCTACCCCTGCTGCTGTATATTTGGAGTTTGCGTCTCTCTCATCATCATCACGGTGGCCTGGAGATGTTAACTACCTCGCCTGGTATGCAGGAGGTCGTGGGTTCGATCCAGCCCCTGGCGCCTGCTGCTGTATATTTGAAGTCTGCGTGTCTCTATCCGGGTCCTCCTCCACATTTAGAATCAACATCACGCGTTGAGAGTTTTTGGCTTCTGATATACATTTCCACACGCCGATAAGCCATTGGGCTATCATTTGTGGCAGCCAGGTCGCTTCTGAAGAAGAGCTGTAGAGGATGGCCCAGTGGGCCTCACCTGGTAAAATAAAAATCGTTTGAGTTTAGTTTTAGGTGCCAGAGATTTAGGGTCTGTAGCTGCTATGTAGCCAGGAGATGGACGTTAAGTACAGCAGTCGAATCACTGAAACCATCTGTGCGGAGATGGTTTACTAATTGGCCGTGTCGGGCGGTGGCGGGTTTGACGACACATCTAACCCAACAAAAACCCACCTCTATTATGGATGATATTGGTCGCGAAAGCCCAACTCCTGCCAACTACGACATCTTCAATTTAGCCCCCTGTTCCGTGATGCCTACTCCAGAACTTGTTTTGCGTGAGATTCTCCTCCCAGTCGCGTCGAGGAGTTCACGTCGCTCACAGGAAACTCAAAACATTCGCCGACTTCTGCACCGGTGCCCCCCTCTTTGCCGCGCGACCTGGAACGACGGCCTCCCCAAATTTCAGGCCCACATTCGTGTCTCTCTCTTTTTTTATTTCACGTTCATAGGAAACAAACAAGAAGATGCTCGGTGTAGTCGGCACTTTGCTTCGTTCATCATTTCAGTTTTTTTAAAATGCTTTTCTTTATGTAAACCCCCCCCCCCCACCTTTTTAAATGAAAGATGTCACGCTCTGCTCACCTCACCCCTCTCCCTCCCACTCTCTCTCTCTGTTTGATTTCTCATCGCGCGATTCGCACGGAGTTTCCGCAGCTGGCGCCGTTCGTCTTCTCACGGACTGTTCATCGTGTCGCTACGTCCAGAGTCCGTTCCGTGAAATGGTTCAAGATCCTTCCTTAAAGGAAACAAAAAACGACAACAAAAAAATCCACGTGTTTCACCCACCCTCCCTTATGAGGGGATGTCGGGTTCCCTGGTATCCCTCCCAATCAATGAACATCGGGAAAAAAAGCACAAATTGTCGTGGCCTCAAGTGGGGACGTGGGTTGGTGGTGTCAAGCGATTTGCCACGATGGTGTGGGCTGCATCTGTTGATGTTGTTGGTTTTGCTGCTTTGCCCCAAACCTTTGTAAATCGGACATTTATAATGAATGCGGTTTTTTTCTTTGGTACATTTATATTTAGTCACTTGCTTGCATTCTTCTCGATTTGTTGTTGACGTTGTTTGCTGTTGCACCTCCGCCGACCCCGTGGCCGGACTGGACATCGGTGCAAAAGAGCTTCACAGCTCACCAGATTCACTCCTGCAGCCTAAACACACATTCTGAGTCTATGCCCCAATGCCCCCCCCCCAGCCTCCCAACATCTTCCCTCTGCCCCCCACCTCCCCCCCACGTCTCTCCCCCCCCCCACGTCCCCCCCCCCACGTCCCCCCCCACGTCCCTCCCCCCCACGTCCCCCCACCCCCCCACCTCCCTCCCCCCAACTCCCCCCACCTCCCTCCCCACCACCTCCCCCCCCCACGTCCCTCCCCCCCGTCCCTCCCCCCCACCTCCCCCCACCTCCCTCCCCCCCACCTCCTCCCCCACGTTCCTCCCCCCCGTCCCTCCCCCCCCACCTCCCCCACCTCCCTCCCTCCCACCACCCCCCACCTCCCTCCCCCCACCTCCCCCCCCATGTCCCTCCCCCCAGTCCCTCCCCCCTACGTCCCTCCCCCCCACGTCCCCCCACCCCCCCATCTCCCTCCCCCCCATCTTCTCCCACCTCCCTCCCCCCCACCTCCCCCCCCCACGTTCCTCCCCCCCGTCCCTCCCCCCCACCTCCCTCCCTCCCACCACCCCCCACCCTCTCCCCCCACCCCCTCCCCCCACCCCCACCCACCTCGTGGATCCGCCACTACACTCCACTCCTTCTGTGGTTCACGATGAGAATCTCGATCTTGTCCTGGAGGAATCCGATGAGCTATAAAGCTCTTGTTCACACGTGTCCAGGAGAAGGGGGGGGGGGTGTCAGCGGGTTACAATGACATATAATCATAAAAGTGATGCAATAATTGTGGCAATAATAAACCCGATGGGAGTGCAAAGTAAATAAAAGGTAAGCAAGTAAAACAAGCCACTGGGTAATATTTTTTTAAATATTAAAATAAATATAAAAGTGCAAATTGCACAAGTGCCTAAACTTCCTGCTGATCTTTCAACACTCAATGCGAGCTTGGGGCAAGGCAGCAAAACAACAACAGTCCCAGACCACACCAAGACAACAACAACAACAGTCCCTGACCACACCAAGACAATAACAACAGTCCTAGACCATGATGATGAGAGGGACGCAAACTCCAAATATACAGCAGCAGCAGCAGCAGGCGTCAGGGTCTAGATCGAACCCACGACCTCCTGTATACCAGGCGAGGTAGTTAACATCTCATAGCCACAGTGATGATGATGATGGGGGGGGTGGTGGTGGTGGGGGGGGGGGCTTCAGTGGAACCCACGAGTTGGAAGTTGTGGCTTTGGACACGGGACGTGGGCTCCAGACGTTTCCTCCGGAGTGACGCGCTCGCACCGCGCTCACACGCAACAGGCAGCCCGCACACAGCCACACCGCACACAGCCACACCGCACACAGCCACACCGCACACAGCCACACCGCACACAGCCACACCACCAAGACAATGATCCCCCGTGTAGCCTTAACAGACTGTCGGGCCAAGTGCCGTTAGCGAGTAGCAGCACCATTTGTAAGACACCGCTCACCACCAGTGGCAGCTCCTGCAAAATCTCTCAGGGGGGGCAAATGTCTGGATGATTGATAAGGATAAGGTCCACCAATGCAATGGATAAATTAACAGCTTAAGCATGTAAAGGCAACTTCACTTCTTTAATATTAATGAAAAATAAAGTGACTCTTACAATACATCTTGTTTGTTTCTATACTCACTATTAAAACAAACCACTCAAGTTTCTTTTATTCAAGATTCCACTAGGTGGCGACAAATTATAATGTTGGATGAAACGTGCTTACGTATGATGACGTAAGCACGTATGATGACGTAAGCACGTTAGGGCGAGCACTCCCGGAAGCCATAGAGAATGCATTGCAGCGCCCCTGTTCGAAAAAAACATCTTTGAATGTAAGTCTATGGGACCACTCGGGGCGATTCTCAGCTGGAGGGAAATCGCCCAAAACGAGGCGGTACTCCACAGAACGTAGCATGACGCTGATTGGACTATATCCAGAGGCACAGTGACGGCTAGCGTGACTCTGTGGTTGAATGACATTGGTGGTGCGTCGCCCAATCGCCCTAATGAAGAAACCGCCCCTGGTCACCACAGTGCCCAAACCACAGTTATAAATCATGCTTGAGGGTGCATGCAAGATTGTTGTAACATGGGTAGAGGTAATGGAAGGCTATTCCAACAGCGTCTTGGCTGACATTTGTGTTCAAGTTCTATCTATTGGATTTTCTGTTTGCACTCAGTCACAGATTCACTTTAAGATGTTTTTTGTTCATGTTTTTGTTTTTTGTTTGTTGCGGTTGCACCCGATTCAAGAGCCGAATGGCTCACAGGGCTATACCTAATAAATGAACTTGAAATAAATAAATAAACTTGAACTTGATTTGTGATCGCCACGTCACAGCTAAAGAGCTCAGTGGGACCTCACGTGGGGAAATAAAACATCTTTAAGTCATAGTTCGCTTACAAAATACAGGATTTTTATTGGGGTTAGATCACGTAAATATATAAATGTGTCGTTAAGCCCGCCACCACCTGGCACAGCCAATTAGTAAGGTTTGTCACGTAAACAGAACGTGGCCATTTCGTCACTGGTACAGCACACCGGTGTGTTGGAGAGCAAATCCACAACAGTTACAACTAGTTTCATCTGGCTGTCACCTGATGCAGCTAGTTGCAATTACTGGCGAAACTTGTAAATGTTGTGGCTTGGCTCTCCAACACACCGGTGTGCTGTACTAGTGACGAAATGGTCACGTTCTGTTTCTGTGACAAACCTTACTAATTGGCGAATTTAACGACACATTTATATATTTACACGATGTAACCCCAAAAAACCTCTATTATGGATGATATTGGTCGCGAAAGCCTCCTGCGTGTTAAACAGTTTGCTTGTTGTGCCTGTTGCTTACCCCCCCCCCTCCCGGTGTACTGTGCAGGTGCTGCCATGGCCATGTACCACGTGGTGGTGATCTGCACACTCCTTGCGTCCACGTCTGGGACGTCCTTGACATCATCCGTGCCGGTGAGGCTCGCTCCACTGGGGTGGCCCCCCTCGCCTGGCCGGGGTTGGAGGCGGGTCGTCACGCGTCCATCCTTCTTTGAGGGTCGCTGCGGGTGAAACCACACGCAGTCGGAGCAGAAACTGTTCTTTCTGTGAGGGGGTCACGGGAGGACACCGTCATCCGATAAAGCAAACCACAGTCTAGGGCAGTGTTCTTCATTGCAAGGCCCGCGGGCCACTGGTGGCCTCTGGTGGCCTCTCGCGCGAATCCCTGACGCACCCCCACCATGTCCCGCCAAATCCCGGTGGTCTCAAACGTTTGGCGGCCCTCACACTGATAATGTCGTATCGGCAAGAGTGGCCCCCCTCTGCAAATTAGCGAAAATGTGGACGTCAAGGGTCACCCTTCGCCTCGTCGTCAAAACAGGCCCAGGCCGGGGGCCTAGCGGTCCCCATGTCGCCGGAGAAGCCTGTCCTCCGCCGCCGAGATTACGATGCCCAATATCGGGCCTCAACCGTACGCGTCTATGTAACGGCCTCGGTATGCACCCCCCCCCCCCCCAATCACCGCCAGTGTGCCTTAGCCAGGCGACATGTCCGAAGGGCCGGAGCCTCCCGGCTGTGATGGCAGGCAAGGACACGCGTCCCAAAAACGAACGAGTGTTGGGCACAAATGCCGAGCGCGTGCGAGGTCCTGGGGGTATTATAGGTCCAGGGGCTTCCACGTGGCCCCGACAGATTGAGTGAACACCGCAGCAGGGTCACGACAGATATGCCCCAAGCACGGTCCTCAAGTGACGTCGCTATCGCGCCGTGTGTCCGCACGTTCTAAGGAGCTGCCGGTGCGTGTCGGCGAATGTAACGAGGGTGGCTCTGTTGGAACCGTTGTCGATAATTACTAATGGCCGGAGGCCTCCTGTGCTCGTGGACAGACGTGTCAGCATTTCTGTTGCTCCCTGTCCTGTTTTCCAGGTCTCCATTCCCAGCAGCCGAGTGCCCACAATGTCGCTGCCTGTGCCCATCCTGGCCCAAGTTGCCCCCACCACAGTCGCATCAATTGCAGCAGCACCAACCGCAGTCGCCCCCACCGCAGTGGCATCAACCAACGTTGCCCCCACCACAGTCGCATCAACCACAGTCGCACCAACCACAGTTGCATCAACCAAAGTTGCCCCCACCACAGTCGCCCCCACCACAGCCGCCCCCACCACAGTCGCATCAACCAAAGTTGCCCCCACCACAGTCGCCCCCACCACAGTCGCGTCAACCACAGTCGCCACAACCACAGCCGCTCCTACAGCAACCACTCCAGCAGTGATATCTGCAGCTACAGACGGTGGTGAGACCTTGGCTGCCACGGCCATAGCCAATGAAACCACAGCAGCGACAGCCGGAACCGAGCTGGGCACGGCCACCCCGATCCCGGCCAAGCAAACGACGGCCGGCCCGATTACAACCGCGGGTGCGGCCTCCTCCGAAGCCACGACCCGCGCCGTCCCTCCGACTGCTGCCACCGCCGCTCCTCCTCCGACAGCGATCACCACCGCCACCGCCGGAGGAGCGTCGCACTCCCCGCAGGTGACCGAGGCGATGGTGCAGGTGTAGTGGCTGACTCAGAGACACTAGGAGTAGGACGAAGACTTCCAGCAGCACGACGGGATGCCACTCGCTAGGGGTGCCCTTTTATCCTGCCAGCATGGCCTCGCTCCGCCCCGGCCACGCCCCCCTTCTAGAACAAACTCGCGGGTTGCCAGGCTCGCCTCACGTGCCCCCCCCTCCATCAACTTTCCCCTACATCCCTCTCTCTGACTTGTCACGTGACCTGCTGACAGACAGGGCTGCTGCAACTGCAGATCCCCTTCGCTGCCAGCAACCCGCGCCACGCTCCTTAGTGACCCATGTCCATGTCACGGCACAGGCGACGGTGGAGACGTGGAAGGTCGTGGTGATCGTGATGGCCGTGCTGCTGGCGATCGTCTGCATCGTCGTCTACGTGCGCCGCCGCAATCGGCAGAAGTGCGGCTCGGCCAACCTGTCTGGCGCCGAGATGCCACGGATGGGGCGGGAAAAGGGCAACAACGCCTGGGCAGGGCCCGCACCACGGCCCAACACCTACGTCCATGTGGATGGCGAGTTCGGCCCGGACTTGCTGCTGCAGGCCGACACGCAGGTGAGTGGGGGGGGGGAGCGATGTAGACGCAGATCAGGCGGTTGAGCCAGACAATCGCGTCGGCGGGAGCCGTAGCGGGGTAAAGCATCATCGCCGTATTCGTGGGTCTCGGGGCGTTGCGTCGTCATGTACGTTGCACGCTCTGTTCTGGATGACCGCGGTAGCACGCTGCCGCAGAGTTTTTAAGTTTCCATGTGTGCATCGGGTATCCGCGTCTGCTGCTGCTGCCATGGTTTGCGCAGTGGATGATGCGATTTAGGATAGAGCATGAGCTTCGTGGTCGATCATACCGCAGGGATCTTCGGCGTTGGGTCTTCCACAGCCCCATAACGGCAGGGGAGGTCCCCCCGGCTCATCGCCTCGCGTGCGCACATCCTCACGCACAAATGCTCCCCAGCCTTATCTAGACCACCAGCTCAGAAGGGTAGTTGTATGCGGGTCGAACTTCTCTCGCACCATACGCAGCCAACCCGTGCTCATCGGAGTTAGAGCCGGATCCAACCACAGCCTGCCCCAATCACAGGAAGGTGGCTACGCTGCTGCTGCACGTGGCTGCCTGTAATCCAGCACTGTGGAGGCAGGGCACATGGACTCATCGCCATCTGTTTCCGTCTGTACGGGGATAGAGCGTTGCCCCCTCGAGCGCCCGTGCGATTTCTTACGGGTGTTCCGTGTAATAAACGTTGATCGTGAATTGGCCGAAAGCACCTTTAAATAGGAACCCAATGCAGCGAAGACCCTCCTGAAAGGAGAAGGGTGAATGAATGGATCGGTGAGCGAGTCGGTGAATGCGCGAGCGAGTCGTTGAATGCGCGAGCGAGTGGGCGAGCGAGTGGAGTTTGAGGTTGCGTGACAAAAATGTGAGGGCGAGCGAGTTCGGGTTTATCCGCGGCAGCCTTCATGGGCTACTCGATGACCGCGGTCGCCCCGGCGGTCTGCTAAGCGTGCGATCTCTGTGTCTGGGTGCGCACCCGTGGTCAGGATGTCAACCACCAGGACGGAGACCCAACGGTGCACGGAGCGGCAGCGGTGAGGCACCGTTAGAAAAGCACCACGGGCACACGAACCCCCGCGCCGTGCCAAGACACCGCGTTGGAGGGGCTGTGTGTGGCAGGCTGTGTGTGGCAGGCTCTGTGTGGCTGTGTGTGGCAGGCTGTGTGTGTGTGGCAGGCTGTGTGTGGCAGGCTGTGTGTGGCTGTGTGTGGCAGGCTGTGTGTGGCAGGCTGTGTGTGTGTGGCTGTGTATATGGCTGTGTGTGGGTGGCTGTGTGTGGCAGGCTGTGTGTGTGTGGCTCCTGCAGCGCCACACCTATTACCATCATTAGAGGAAAAAACGGTGATCCAATCTCCGACTCCCAGGAACAGGTTTGCAGATTTGCTGAGCATTTCTGTGAGGTCCTGGGGGAGGGAAAATCTCTCAGCCAGGAAAACATCATGGCACAAAGTGGGGATAACCCTGCTGAGGCTGCGGTGCCTCAAATATTGGAAGAGGTCACCCCCTGTGAGTGGCTGGCTGAGGTGCCAGCTGTTGAGGAAGTACTGAGGGCGATCCGGAGTCTGAGACCAGGGAAGGCACCGGGCAGAGATGATCTCCCAAGCGAAATGCTGAGGGAGGGTGGCGTTTGTGCACAGACTGCCCTACATGACATCATAACAACAGTCTGGACCACTGGACGGGTTCCGCAGGACTGGAAGGATGCCCTGGTGGTCCCCCTCTTTAAGAAGGGGGACCGTACCGACTGTAACAACTACAGGGGCATCTCACTCCTCAGTGTGCCGGGTAAGGTCCTGGCAAGGATTATTCAACATCGCCTTGCTAGGCACGCTGAGGAGAGGCTTGCGGAGCCCCAATGCGGTTTCAGGAAAGGGCGGTCCTGCACAGATGCCATATTTTCTGTCCGTCTGCTACAGCAGAGGTGTAGGGAATTCCAAAAAGACCTACATCTCTGCTTTATTGACCTGGTCAAGGCCTATGATACCATCAGTAGGACTGGGCTCTGGGTTGTTCTTCGTGCTTTCGGAGTCCCTGACCCTCTGCTCACGATTATTAAGGACCTTCATGATGGTGAGCGGGCCCGGGTAAAACTACGTGGCCGGGAGTCGGAGCCTTTCCCTGTACACCTTGGGGTGCGACAGGGATGTCCTCTGGCTCCCACATTATTTAACATCTATTTCGACTGCGTAGTTCGTGAAGCCTTCAATAGCTGTACCGGGGGAATTTCCGTTTGGTACAGATATAATGGGAGGCTGATCGACGCCCGGGTGCGATCAAGGGATGGCTCCCTATTGGTCAACCACGTTATGTATGCCGATGATTTGGTAATAGCTGCTCATTCAGAAGAGGAGTTGGAGACGCTGCTGCTGAGACTGGAGCGTGCCACTAAGAGGTGGGGGCCTTACCATCAGCCCCACTAAAACTAAGCACCTGCCTGGGTATTTTGTACCATCGGACACTCCACCCCCCACAACTCCCAATTGGTGATGGGGCAGTTGTGGAGAGAGTGGAGAGTTTCCCATACCTGGGCAGTGTGCTTATGACCGGCTCCAGTTTATCAGCAGAGGTCTCACTCCGAATCAGTCGAGCGGCAATATCTTTTCATCGGTTGCGTAACGCTGTGTGGAAGCTACCTGGTCTGTCGCTCCGCACGAAGCTTCAGGTCTTTTCGGCCACGGTCATTCCCTCCCTTCTCTACGCTTGCGAAACGTGGACCCCCCTAGTGGAGCATCTTCGCCGGTTGGAAACATTTAGGCTGGCCTGCCTACGATCCATCCTGGGTTTAACCAGGCTGGATTGTGTGAGGAGCTCACAAGTCCTTGAAAGATCTGGGCAAAGTCCCATCAGTGAGCTCCTCCGGCAGGCAAGGCTGCGTTGGCTGGGTCATGTAGCCCGCATGCCCAGCCACCGCATGCCTAAGCAGCTTTTGTTCGGCCGGATCGAGGGGGCTAAACGGGCGCGGCACGGGCTAGAGAAGAGATGGAGTGATGTGGTACAGGAGGACGTGGAGCTGAGTGGACTTGCCGATGACTGGTACCAGCGGTGTCAAGATCGGCCTCAGTGGAGGAGGCTCGTGAAGGACGCTACTGGGCAGTTGGAGGCAGTCGCCCTCCAACAACAACGGAGGGCGGAGGAGCGACGCTCACAACAACGAGCAGAGCGCCGGGTGGCTAAAGCACAGCAAGTTGGCACAGTAGGGGGCACAGGTGGTGCATCAGTCAGTCATCTCGGTCATCTCGGTCAGTCGACCCGTGGCACCTGGGTCTGCCCCGTGACCTCCTGCCAGCGGGCGTTCGACACTTCACGTGGCCTCAAGGTGCACATGGCCTGGCACAAGCGATGTGGTGACGTCACCGCCACTTAGTGGCGAATGGCGGTTGTTGTTGTTGTTGTTGTTGTGTGTGGCTGTGTGTGGGTGGCTGTGTGTGGCTGTGTGTGGCAGGCTGTGTGTGGCAGGCTGTGTGTGGTGGCTGTGTATGTGGCTGTGTGTGTGTGGCTGTGTGTGGCAGGCTGTGTGTGTGGCTGTGTGTGGCAGGCTGTGTGTGTGGCTGTGTGTGGCAGGCTGTGTGTGTGTGGCTGTGTGTGTGTGGCTGTGTGTGTGTGGCTGTGTGTGTGTGGGTGTGTGTGGCAGGCTGTGTGTGTGCAGGCTGTGTGTGGTGGCTGTGTGTGTGTGGCTGTGTATGGCAGGCTGTGTGTGGCAGGCTGTGTGTGATTGTCATCTGCGTACAAGGACGGCGGACGCCTTGCCTAGGGATTTCCAACCCAGTAATCTTTGGGGGTTATATTTCAAATTCCACCGTGAAGCAGACGGCGCATGCCACCTGTGGTTTAACATAACACCCCCCCCACCCACGCCGTAGTATTAACCAGGGCGTTCGCGTGACCCGAACCGTGAAGCTCCGCAACAAGCGGCAGATGTGGGATATCGTCGCTCACGGGCACACGCGCACGCACGCTCACGTCCGTACCGCTGGTCGGCGACAGGAGCCGCCCGCGGAGGAAGCGTCGGACATTGCGGAGCAGAATCGGGGCGCGAACGGCAAGCGCTCGTCCTTCCAATCCTTGGTGACGTTCGCGCGTAAGAGCCGCAAGCGGGATCAGGCGGAGGACTGCGCCGTCAGCCTCATCGCGAGCAAGGCGGGGGGCGCCGGCGACGAGGCGATGGCGCCGCCGCCACCACCGCCGCCGGAGGAGGAGGCCGCCGCCGCCGACGACGGCAAAAAGGGCGCCGGCACGGGGCTGAGCGGTGCCCGCGAGGACACGGCCTCCACCGACACACTCAGCTCCGTGCTCACAGCCGAGGCCTTTAGCGTCACCACGGAGCTGTGAGACAGCTCGGCACGTGCAGCCTGGCTGCCGTGAGTCGCAGCATCACCACCAGGCCTGCAGCGTCGTCGTCATCACCACCATCATCACCGCCGCCGCCGGAGGGCGGCCTCACCGCTGGGCTTGCAGCATCGCCACGGAGTAACCTCACCGCCAGACGTACAGCGTCGTCATCGCCGTCACCGCCGCCGCCGGAGCGCGGCCTCATTGTTGGGCCTGTGGCATCGCCACGAAGCGACCTCACCACCAGACCTACGTCCTCACCGTCAGACGTACAGCATCGTCATCACCGCCACCGCCGGAGGGCGGCTACACCACCTGGGCCTGCAGCATCGGCACGAAGTAACCTTCCCACAGACATACAGCGTCATCATCATCATCAACACCATCAGCACCACCACCAGAACTACGTTCTCCCCTGTCACCCAGGCCTTGGCCTACGCGAAGAGTTGTCAAGTTCAAATTGATTTTGGTTTGTTTTAATCAGGTGGGATCTAGAAATATCATGATACATGAGTCTCATTTGCAAGAGAGAACTGGGGCATCGGTCTGCTGCCGGTAGTCGGGGGTGGCAATGATCGCTGCTGCTGTTGCTGTGTGTGTGTGTTTCATCGCCAATTGAGTAATGTGCGGTGTCATTTTCGAATTTGGCAACGGTAGCCCGACTTCTTGCGAATGGCGTCGGGGGGATCTTCCACCACTGTGAGCGGAGCGGTGACCGCGCGTGGGATGGTTCAGGTTCATTCGCACACTGCGCTGTTCATCGACGGGCGGCCGCTGGAGCCGAACCGTCGCCGCCTGGCGTGGAGGCATCGGAGGCTTGGCCTGGGACACGTCAAGTGTTCGTGCGATGACCGATCAAAGGAAAAGTCCCCCCCAGTTTTATATATATTGTTATTTTCTTTTTTATCCTGGAAAGCCACGCTGAGTCGTAGGATCTCAGTCTCAGGAAAAGCAATGCTCCATTGGGTCTTTAAGATGTTTGCAGCCAATGAATGTGTTTATTATACAGTGCGTGGCAAGAAACCGGAGCGCCTGGAGAAAAAGCGCACGCCTTGCGCGGCGAGGGGGCAACGCTGTATCCCCATACAGATGGGAACAGATGGAGATTCGTCCACACTTTGCTGTACCGCCTTCTGCTGGCGAGCCACGGAATGGCACCTCCCCAACACCCTCGGTTAGAAGGGAGTTTCACAACAACAACATCTGTGTGTGCGGTAATCCACCAACCCTCGCTGCTGCCTCCACAGTGGTGGATCACAAGCAGTAAACGTCGTGTGTGATGCACGGGATGCCTTGTATTGTTACGTGAGAAACTGTGGTTTTTAATGGCGTTACGGGATTGTAATAAATATACTGTAAGAGTACAATGCAGTGTTTGCGCGGCTGAAAGGGATTTCCCTGCAGAAAGCGGCGCGTTGTTCACTGGAAGGAAAAATTCTTATAGAAATATTTTAAGTTCTACTTTTAACACGGAGTAGGCTTTCGCGACCAATATCATCCATAATGCAGTTTTTTTTGGGTTAGATCGCGAAAATAAATGTGTCGTTAAACCCGCCACCATGCGACATGGCCAATGAGTAAGGTTTGTCACGTAAACAGAACGTGGCAATCTAGATTTTAAGTTTTCGTGACCGCAGGGATCCATACTCTTTGGTTCTTTCGGTAAAGTCACGTAGGTAGAAAATAAAATGAATTAAATCACGACGTTTCGATTGCAACACAAGCAATCATCATCAGGTGGGAAAACCACAGCAATAATTTTTTGGCTGAAGTGGGAGAGTTGCCGTGGTAAGAGGTTATATAGGCAAGCAAGGAGGAGGAGCAAGGGGGAGGGGTGGGGGTGTGGGGGAGAGGGAGGGCGATCGCTCGCCCTGTGGGTTTCTCACCTGATGATGATTGCTTGTGTTGCAATCGAAACGTCGTGATTTAATTGATTTTATTTTATACCTACGTGACTTTACCGAAAGAACCAACGAGTACAGAACATGCCACTTCGATGCCTATACAGCAATCAGGCTGTCCGCCTGATGATGCTGGTTGTAATTACTGGCGAAACGTCGTACTCAGATTGTAAATGTTGTGGATTTGCTCTCTCACAGACCGGTGTGCTGTACTAGTAATGGATTGGCCACGTTCTGCTTTACGTGACGGGTGGTGGCGGGTTTAACAGATTCATATTTAAGCGATCTAACCCCAAAAAAAACCCCTTTATTATGGCTTCCACTTTAAAGTTCTACTTTTTGTTGTTGTCAGCGTGGCCGGCTTGTAACGTAGAGCAGTGCATTTGCTCGACCGCTCCACAGCACCACGCGGGACCCAGTAAATGAAACAAAACCCGCACACGCACGACCGCGGTGGGAGTTGAGGGCCGGGGGTGGGGGCTGACGGCCGTCTGATGTCGTACTGCGCATTCACGACCAATGGAGAGTGGGGAGGGGGGGAACGAAGGCTGGATCGGCCACTGAACGGCACGGGCGAGAGTCCGTGTGATTCGTTTGGAAGCAATCAGGCTGTCGAGCTGCGCGATTGATCGCTTCAGTTGCGCGCGAGAAGGTTGCATGCATAATAAAGGTTTTTGGGTTAGATCGCTTAAGTATAAATGCGTCGTAACCCCTCCACCACCCGACACAGCAAGTAAGGTTTGTCACGTAAACAACGCGCCAATTAGTTACTACTTCAGCCCACCGGTGTGTTGGAGAGCAAATCGACAACATGTACAACACCTTTCGCTGGTAATTACATTCAGCATCATCGGGCGATTTGCCAGAATAGTGAAGCAATCCACCTGCTTCCAGTCTTAAATGGAGCAGCAGCAGTACGACGTCATCACTGAACCCATCCGGTGCAGAGATCAGAGGCGGAGGGAGGGGGGGGGGTATTGCAATTATATAATAGATTAGTAATCAGTTAATTAACATGTGTTTCCTCTATAAGGAATGCAGTTGTAAGATGTATTGCTTAATAAAACGCTTCCAGGCTGCACTAAGCCTGTAGCTGTCAGAGCGGTTAAAGTTATTTGTATTTCTCTCAAATTCAATGGATTCTAGAATTAGTCTCGGCCAGTAATAATTAGTTTTACACAACACTTCAACGTTATCAACATCAATTGAGTGTCCTTGTTGGAAAGTATATTCTGCAACTGCCGACAGTTGTGTTTGAGAGTATGTAATATTTCTTTGTTCTTTTAGTCTTATGCTAATGGTACGTCCTGTCTGACCAATATAGCATCTGCCACATAAGCAATTAATCTGATACACACCTTCTGTTGATAACTTAGGCAATTCATCTTTAGCACAAGATACTATATTATTTGGGTCTTTGGGTAATGTTACGTAGATAGGTTTTAAAAAACGTCGTAGTGTTTTTTTTTTACCTACCTACATGGCTTTACCGAAAGACTCAAAGAATATGAATTCCTGCAGTCACGAAAGCTTTAACACAAGATACTAGTTTATTTATTTATTTATTTTGTGTAGCGTTCCAAACCTTACTTAGATTTTTTTGGTTTTTCCAAAACGAATTTGTCAGTTACTCCCACAATCTCTGGCATTTTTTTTTTAATAACGTGATCGCTTTCAGCAGAATTGCTGTTCGATCTTGGTTTAGCATCCAATGCTCTGTTAATTTGAGCGTTATTTTAGCCATTTCCTCGTAGTGCTTCTTTAACATGTTTCATCTCTCTCCTTAGACTTTCACCATCTGACACTGTTTAGCCCGATGTATGAGCGTCTTGATGAGAGAGGATTTCTGTGCGGGGTGATGATGCGAATCTGCATTCAGATGGGCATCCGTGTGCGTTCCCTTTCGGTAAACGCTGTCTGTTATTTTACCATTTAGGCCGCGTCCGAGCAAAATATCCAGGAATGGGAGTATGTTATTCACCTCCATTTCCATGGTGAACTGGATGGCCGGGTTTTGCGAATTGAGATGATTGAGCAATTCATTAAGTGTATCTTTACCATGTGGCCACACAAACAAAATGTCGTCCACACAAGTAAACCAAACAGATGGTTTAATATACTTGAAGCAACTGCTCTTGATTCAAAGTTTCCCATGTACAGATTCGCAATAGTAGGAGACAAAGGAGAGCCTATTGCTGCTCCTTCCTTTTGTTTAAATAAATCACCTCTCCATAACAAATAAGTGTTATTTAGACAATGGTCAGCTAGTTTTGGAATATATTTTGCATGCCAACCGATCGTTCAGGTGTGCGGACCATCTGGGGTTCAATGGTAATGCAACTTTAATTTCAGTGCCAGGCAGGGTTTTGGGGCAATGCCCACCAACCCACATTGTGTGTGCACAGCACGCGTGTAAACGTGTTGTCGCGGCTTGGTTGGACGCACACCATTCATTAAACACTTCGTCTCCAGCACGTAACGGTGTCGTCGTCGCGTATTCATCCAGGTGGGCTGACCCCCTAAGTTGAATCTCGAGAGTTCAAAGCCTGTATGTACGCGTGTTGAACTTGTTTTGCGCCACCGTACGTAGACAACCGTGCTAATCGGAGGCGCGGGGGAAGGACAACCAACTAAAGACTAAAGGCAGTTCTACAGCAATGAGTTTCCAATTTTGATTGAAAAGTTCACAGCTTCAGTGGTTTCCTCATATAGAAAGGAGAGCGTTCCAGACGGCCGCATAAGCGCATTCGAAAGCACGCAATGCAGTGACCGTCCTCTGCGGTCGATAAAATGTTGGAAAGTCGAAAGCGCTTGTCCTATTAACCCCCCCCGCCTCTGCCATAGGAATGTGGAATTGCCTTCACCTGTTCTGTAAGGGCTGTAAACGGATGTGCACCAGTAAAGCCACAATGCTCCTTTGAGTCGGAACCCACAATGACTATTTTTTACACGCTTTCATTTAACTCACTGTCTGTTGTTGTTGTTGTCGTTGTATCCTCAAATCTTGTAACTCAATTTTAACACACTTCCCAATGTCGCATCGACATACTGATGACAATACTATATTCTATCATTAAAAATATTTTTTAAATATTTAAAAATCTTTTTTAAATATTTTTGAACATTCTTTTTTATATGTTATGTTTCAGCTTGGGTCTAATTGTCCACAGTCAACTGACGTTGGTTGTAATTGGCCACGGTAAAGTCACGTAGGTAAAAATAAAAATAAATTATAAAAAAGATAAAAATGATAAAATAATAATAAATCACGACGTTTCGGAGGCAACACAAGTCTCCGTCATCAGGTGGGACCGTCACAGCTACATTTACTGTATCCCAGCCCCTCCCTGCACGAGGGACGGACACAATAATCCCCTGTGGGCTGGTGTAACCAGGAGGTTACTACCAGTAAAAGGTTTGAAATGGGTGTAGCCCAAGGGTCATATCTTACAGTTACATGGTAATTTCTCACATTAACATCACTAGCCCCGGCCACTTCTTTATGACCTTTGGGCTCCACCCATTTCAAACCTTTTACAACAGTCTGCCTCAGCAGCAGGCCCCGCCTTCGCACCTGATGACGGACGCTTGTGTTGTGCCCGAAACGTCGTGATTCATTTTATTTTATACCCACGTGACTTTACCGAAATAACCAAAGAGAAGTTTCCATGTTTCTGATGCTGCTGCGTTGGCACTGATGCACAAACAATACACCACGTGTGTGTGTGTGTCTGTGGCTTTAATGGTTGGCACAGTAGGGGGGTAACAGCTCTGTTCATCTGCCAGCCATCTCAGTCAACCCACAGCAGCGAGCCTTCGACGCTTCGCTGTGGCCTCAAAGTGCACCTGGCCTGGCACAGGCGCCGTGGTGACGTCACCGTCACTTAGTGGGCCAATGGCGGGCCTTGGCCTTGAAAGGAAAACTATAATAGGCGACGTTTCGGGCAGTGACCCTTGTTTTAAACAAAGCACGTGGCCACCAGCGCGTGCCGGTTTCAAATACCGTGTGACGTCACGCGCGTTACCATCGCGCGTCACGTCGTTGTCAACGACGTCACGCAGCGGGGAATCAAACCCTCTTCACACGACTCTTTGGTTCTTTCGGTAAAGTCACGTAGGTGTGAAATAAAACAAATCACGACATTTCGATTGCAACACAAGCAATCATCATCAGGTGGGAAAACCACACCAAGAATTTTTTTTATTTGCTCACACGCCCGAAAAATGTGCACGTCACGTGAACCGCGTTCGCCGTCTGTGGCGCGATGACGTCACGGCGGTACCCTTGCGTCATCGTCATGATCTCCGCTGCGCGCCGATGACGTCATAAAGTCGGTTCCGTCGTCCCTTGGATTGGATGCGCGAGCGATGACGTCACGCGGGGCGTGGTGGGGCGGGGCCATCCGCGCGCCCCCCTCGAGTGGCGGAAGTTGTCGCGGCCTCGGCCCGGGCCTCGCTTCCGTTCGGAGACAGCGGCGGAGACAGCGGCGAGCAGCAACAACCAGCCCCTGATCCCAGGTCCTGATCCCCACCCCCTGATCCCCTCCCCCCCCTGACCCCCTCCCCCCCCTGATCCCCTCCCCCTGATCACCCCCCCCCCCCCAACATGGTCCTGATCCCCTCTTGATCCTTCCCCATTGATACCCCCCCCCTCCTCTCCGATCCCATGTCCCGATTCCTTGATCTCTCCGTTTTCCCACCCGGTATCTCCCAAGGCCCCCGATCCCTCTCTGATCCGCCCTGATACCACGATCCGATTCTGTTGCTCATTCGTCCCTCACCTCCCCTCCCTCCCCTCCCTCCCCTCCCCTCCCTCCCCTCCCTCACCTCACCTCCCCTCCCCTCACCTCCCCTCCCTCACCTCCCCTCCCTCCCCTCACCTCACCTCACCTCACCTCCCCTCACCTTCCCTCACCTTCCCTCCCCTCGCTCCCCTCCCCCTCGCTCCCCTCACCTCCCCTCACCTCCCTCACCTCCCCTCACCTCTCCCCCCCTCCCCTCACCTCCCTCACCTCACTCCCCTCCCCTCACTCCCCTCACCTCCCCTCTCCTCTCCTCACCTCCCTCCCCTAACCTCCCCTCACCTCCCCTCACCTCCCCTCCCTCACCTCACCTCCCCTCCCCTCACCTCCCCTCACCTCACCTCCCCTCACCTCCCCTCACCTCCCCTCACCTCCCCTCACCTCCCCTCACCTTCCCTCCCCTCGCTCCTCTCACCTCCCCTCACCTCCCCACACCTCACCTCCCTCACCTCTCCCCCCCTCCCTCACCTCCCCTCACCTTCCCTCCCCTCGCTCCCCTCCCCTCGCTCCCCTCACCTCCCCTCACCTCCCCTCACCTCCCCTCCCCTCACCTCACCTCCCCTCCCCTCACCTCCCCTCACCTCACCTCACCTCACCTCCCCTCACCTCCCCTCACCTCTCCCCCCCTCCCCTCACCTCCCTCACCTTCCCTCCCCTCGCTCCTCTCACCTCCCCTCACCTCCCTCACCTCCCCACACCTCACCTCCCTCACCTCTCCCCCCTCCCCTCACCTCCTCACCTTCCCTCCCTCGCTCCCCTCCCTCGCTCCCCTCACCTCCCCTCACCTTCCCTCCCTCGCTCCCCTCCCCTCGCTCCCCTCACCTCCCTCACCTCCCCTCACCTCACTCCCCTCCCCTCCTCCCCTCACTCCCCCTCTCCTCCCCTCACCTCCCCTCACCTCCCCTCACCTCCCTCACCTCCCCTCACCTCCCCTCACCTCCCCTCACCTCCCCTCCCTCCCCCTCACTCCCCTCACTCCCCTCTCTCCCTCCCTCCCTCACTCCCCTCCCTCCCCTCCCTCCCTCACCTACCCTCCCTCCCCTCACCTCCCTCACCTCTCCTACCTCCCCTTCCTCCCCTCCTCTCCTCTCCCTCCCTCCCTCCCCTCCCTCCCTCCCTCACTCCCCTCCCTCCCTCCCTCCCTCCCTCCCCTCCCTCCCCTCCCTCCTCCTCCCTCCCTCCCCTCTCCTCCCTCCCTCCCTCCCTCCCTCCCTCCCTCCCCTCCCTCCCTCCCTCCCCTCCCCTCTCTCCCTCCCTCCCTCCCCCTCCCCTCTCTCCCTCCCTCCCACCCCTCTCCTCTCCTCTCCTCCCCTCCCTCTCCTCTCCTCCCCTCCCTCCCCTCCCCTCTCCTCCTCCCTCCCTCCCTCCCTCACTCCCCTCCCTCCCCTCACCTCCCCTCACTCCCCTCCCTCCCTCCCCTCCCTCTCCTCCCTCCCTCCCCCCTCTCCTCCCTCCTCCCCTCCCCTCTCCTCCCTCCCTCCCTCCCTCCCCTCTCCCCCCTCCCTCCCCTCCCTCCCCCCTCCCTCCCTCCCCCCCTCCCTCCCTCCTCCCTCCCCCCCTCCCCCTCCCTCCCTCCCTCCCTCCCTCCCTCCCCTCTCCTCTCCTCTCCACCCTCCCTCCCTCTCCTCCCTCCCCTCCCTCCCCTCCCTCCCTCCCCTCCTCACCTCCCCTCTCATCTCCCCTCCTCACCTCCCCTCCCTCCCCTTCCTCACCTCCCCTCCCTCCTTCCTCACCTCCCCTCTCCACCCTCCTCCTCTCACTCCCCTCCCTCTCCCTCCCTCTCCCTCCCTCCTCCCCCCCTCCCTCCTCCCCTCCCTCACCGCCCCCTCCCCCAACCGCACATCCAGTTCCCCTTGCTCCCCCCCTTCTGCCGCTCGAAATCCTGCACCCCCCTCTGCCCCTCCCTCTGCCCCTCCCTCTGCCCCCCCCTCAGCCCCCCCCCTCTGCCCCCCCCCCTCTGCCCCCCCCTCTGCCCCCCCCCTCTGCCCCCCCCCCTCTCTGCCCCCCCCCTCTGCCCCCCCCTGCCCCCCTCTGCCCCCCCCCTCTGCCCCCCCCCTCTTTTCCCCCCCTGCACCCCCCCCTCTGCCCGCTCCCCCTTCTCTCCCCTTCGCGCCGTCATCATGGATGGATGCGCTACAGAGGTGGGGGGGGGGGGCTACGAGGGGGGGGGGGGGCTACAGAGGGGGTGGGGCACTCCCTGCCACCACCTCGGCCCTCCGACGAGAGGTCCCGTGAGGAAGGCCCTGGGCCGCGAGAGAGAGAGAGAGAGGTGGGGGGTGGGGGTGGAGGTGGGGGTGGTGGGGGGAAGGCCGAGGAGAGTTGCGGCCCCGCGGGAGTGAGGGACGCGGGCCTGAGCCTCCCTCCTGACCTCATCCACGCCCCTGGCCGCTCCTCGCTCGGCACCCCCCCCCACTCCCCCCACGCGCTCCATCGCCGACATTCCACATTCCCCTACACTCACCACACTCACCACTCACACACTCACCACACTCACCACTCACACACTCACACACTACTCACACTCACACACTCACCACTCACACACTCACCACACTCACACACTCACCACACTCACCACTCACACACTCACCACTCTCACAATCACCACACTGTACTCACCACACTAACACACTCACCACTCACACACTACTCACACTCACACACTCACCACTCACCACACTCACCACACTCACACACTCACACACTCACCACTCACACACTCACCACTCACACACTCCCCACACTCACCACTCACACACCACTCTCACAATCACCACACTGTACTCACCACACTAACACACTCACCACTCACACACTACTCACACTCACCACTCACCACACTCACCACACTCACCACACTCACAACACTCACCACTCACCACACTCACCACTCACACACTCACACACTCACCACACTCACCACTCACACACTCACCACTCTCACAATCACCACACTGTACTCACCACACTCACCACTCACACACTCACCACACTCATTCACTCACCACTAACACATTCACCACTCACACACTCATCACACTGTACTCACACACTCACCACACTGTTCTCACCTTCACACACTAACCACTCACCACACTCACCACTCACACTCACCACTCACACACTCATCACACTCACCACTCACACACTCACCACACTGTACCCACACACTCACCACACTGTACCCACACACTCACCACACTGTACCCACACACTCACCACACTGTACCCACACACTCACCACACTGTACTCACACACTCACCACTAACACACTCACCACACTAACACACTCACCACTCACACACTCACCACTCACACACTGCACACCCCTCACACTCGCACCCCACATCCCTCGCACCTCGCTACACTCGCCCTACACGCAGCTGCTCTTGTTGTGTGCGTGCGTTTTTCGTTTGTTGTCCTTAACCCCGCAGCTGCGATCAGCCACGTACGGGCGCGAAAGAGGTTCATCAATGCTCACCCCCCCACCAACCCCCATCGCACTCCATACAACTTCTGCGCACCGCACGCCGCGTCTGACTCCTTAGCAGTGGGCTGTGAGTGCGGCTGCACGGTGCAGAACTTGAAAGCGAAACGCAAAATGAGAAGAGGGCTCGCAAAGCGCCACGGACGTGTGGTTTGGGGGGTCAGGACGTGTGGTTTGGGGGGTCAGGGCGAGTGTGCGGTGGGCTGGGGCCGTGCGGCTGCTGGCCGGGGTTAGCGAGAGGACTTCTGGGGGTGGCTGGTGGCTCCTTTGGCTCATTGGTTTGGTGGTGGGGCGGTTTAAGAATCGAATGCGGGACCCGTTTCTGCTGTTTGTGTTGAACTTCAATTTGCGCCGCACGAAGCCAACTGTGCCAATCGGACGACCCATCGATCACAACAACAAGAAGCGGTTTTAATGTTTAATGTGAGGGTGAGGTCTGTTGTTGTCTGGTTTGGTCCGTGAGAGGGCGCGTGTGCAAGTAGTTGGTTTGTTCTGAGTAGGGCAAGCTCTCGGTTTGTCTAACCGGCACCAGCAGCTTCAGCCGCGGCGGCATCTTGATCCGGTTAGATAGGGATGTAGCGTTCGGTCTTGGCTGTTGTTGCTGCAGCCCACGCATCTCTGGTTCCCCTTTGCAAGGCATCACCTCGTCAATCTCTGCTGTCCGCAGCCCCCCACCATCCCCGACCCTGCTGCAAACTTGGGGAGGAGCGTGCTCGCAACTTTGTGACCCCACAGATGTCGTCCCGCCCTCCCGCCCTCAGCGATGAGGTCGTGAGCGCCGCTCCCCTCCAGTCAGTTACGTCAGGCGATCTCGTCTCCGGCGGGCAAGGCTCCCGTAGGCCCTGCATGACCCGGCATGTATAATCCCCGGCGGAATCCTGGCGTGCGTTTAGGCATCTGGTATGCGGAAGCCCGCAATGCCTCCCGCTCCCGGGCCACTCCCCCACATGCCGATCCCATATCCCCCCGTGTCCCACTGCACATGGCGCGTGCGGGATGGGCTCTGGCAGAGACATCTTTGAGCAGCGGCCGCTCCATCGCAGATTGGAGGAGGCACCGTGATCGCCAGTAACCCCCGTGAGCCTTCCCGTGAGCCATCGCCACAAAAGTCAAACCAAAGTAATTTCCTGCCCATTGAGGCACTGGTGCTTCTCTCCTGGGCCAGTGGTGGAAATTCCGCATTCTCCTACGGCAGGGGCGAGTCTCGCCAACAACCACTGTTGATTTCCCCCCCGAAAAAAACAAATCGGTACTTGTTTTATCGACCCCGGACGGATGATGGGATGAGTCAACCGCCCCATTGGCTCGCGACCTTTCAATTGCAGGCCGCTCGCCCGACCGCTGAGCCACCGGGGCTGCACAGGCCGAGTGATCCAAGGTGGCACTGTGCGGTGATGTTACTGACGATTGATGGTGGTGGCAGTGATGGTCATGGTGAGAGGTTTGTCAGTGGATGGTGATAATAAAGGTCGTGATCTGTAATGTCCTACGATTTCACTTGGCAATGTGATGAGTGTAATGGTGGTGATGGTTATAGTTATCTTGATGGTAATGGTATTGATATTGACTAAGGTGTTATGGCGGTGATGGTGTTGGTGACGATGTTGACCATAGCGACGGTGATGGTATCTCCCGTGTCTCCAGCTCCGTGCGGAGGAGAGAGAGAGAGCGAGCCCCCCGGTCGTCATGGTAACCCGACGAGGTTTTTGCTGGATCAGCTGACGCGGCGGCCGCCCTGCCCTGCCTCGCCCGTTGGCTGCTCTCTCGGCATTCCAGTCGAGACTCGGCGAGGACTTGTTCAGTGACGACGGCTTCGGCGTTCCCGGGAGCTTAGGACGAGCCGAAGATGTTTCCGAGCTTCCGCAAGGACAAGAAGGAGAAGGGAGAGAAGGGAGAGAAGGAGCGGCGCAAGCGGGGAGAATCCCAGGCGGCAGCACCTGCCATGAGCCAGCAGGACCTGCAGAGGTGAGGCCGAGCGTACGTGTGCGTACGTGTGCGTACGTGCGCGTACGTGCGCGTACGTGCGCGTACGTGTGCGCACGCGAGTTGCGTATGTAGGGGGCACAGGCGGTGCATCGGCCAGTCGTCTCAGCCGACCCATGGCACCTGCTGGGTCTGTCCCGTGTCCTGCCAGCGGGCGGTCGACACTTCACGTGGCCTTAACGTGCGCATAGATTGGCACAAGCCACTTAGTGACGAATGGCGGATGTTGTTGTTGTGTATGTGTGTGCGTTGAACTCTATACGCACGGTATGTAGCCAACCGTGCTTATCGGATGTGTGGGGAAGGACAAACTAAGCACGCAAAAAAAAGTGAGGTTAGCGGTGGCCCAGCGGTTAACAACGCCGCGCTATGCACCCGGCGGCCCGAGTTCAATTCCTGGTCGCGGCCACCAAGAGCCGGTGACGATTATTCGAACCGGTCCCGGGCCTCCCCGAAGTCGACTCGGCCTCAACAGAGTACCTGGTGAGATCTGTAAACATCGCCACGAGGGTGACCTTCCCCAGCAGTTGGCACATGCTACGGGGATTGAGTTTGTGTTTGGACGTGTGTGTTTGCGTCTGCGTGCGCGCTTGCGCATTTGACAAGTTTGCGTGGTCATTGTGTCGGGGGAAGTTGTGGCCCAAACTGCCGTTGCCTGCATCGACGTCCGGTCTCCCCCTCCCTCCTTCGCGGGGAGGGCGGTGCCGTGACGACCGACGCCGTGACGACCGACGCCGCGTCCGCTGCCAAAGGGCTTGGAGGAGTTCGCCGTGGACGTCCATGCCGGGATGAGATCTGTGGAGGGGGGGGGCTCTTCGCTTCACACGCGGAGAGTTGGCGGCCTTGCTGCTGCGTGTTTATTTCTCGGTCTGCGCGTCGTGCCTGCTCCCTGCCCCACCTCGCAGGCTCGAGGAAGCCGGACTGAAGAGGGGCTTCTTTAATCTGACGAGGTCGTCGCGCCGAGGGGAGAACTCCTCCTCCACCTCCTCGTCGTCGTCCTCCATCTCCTCGCAGCAGCAGCCGCCGCAGAACAATCGCGATTCCAAGGTGAGATCGGAATCTGAATATTTATTGATCCTGGAGGAATCCGATGAGCTATGAAGCTCTTCTTCACAGATGTCCAGGAGGGGCTCGGCGCCTGCGAGAGTTGCCACGATGCGGCGGTGCTGCGATATGACAATAAACTAAACTATTTTATTTTACCATAGCTCTTTTTCGAAGTGGCTAATCATGTGGAAATTCATAGCGGCAGCCAAATGTATCCACGGCCGTCGTATCGTTTGTTCGTGTGAAATATCGTCGCGCCCATGAATTTTCGTTTCCGCTTGAATTTTTTTCACTCGTTGCCGTTCAACTTTTTCCGCCCTTGACGTCCGCCGCCTCTTGTCATCGCTGTGCCTCTCCCCATCTCCGCCGCTCTCCGCACCTCTGCTCCGTTCACCCGTCACGCTTGCAGGGGTTCGAGGATTCCAACGAGGGATCTGGCAGGTACATGTCCCACCTTTCCATGCACACCACAAGCACCACCACCACTACAACCACAGCAACAACCGCTCTGACTAGCATTACTATATCTCTACTACCGCAACAAGCCCTGTTGCTATCTATACGATAACCCACCATCATTATAATCCCCTTCACTATCACCATCACAAGCCACCGCCGCTATCACAATCACTATCACCATCACCGCCATCATGACCATCACTGCCACCGTCACTGTGACCGCCACCGTCACCGCCACGATCACCGTTCCTACCACTGTCGCCATCACTGCTACCACCACTGTTGCCCCAGCCACGTCCTGCAGAGAGCGTCGGTGTTTGGCGTGCTGGCGCCCAAGCGGGCGTCTTGGACTCGAAAGGAGGAGGCCGCCGCTGCTCAGCCCTCGATCGGTAAAGCTCGGCCGAGCCTCCGGCGGCCGGACTCGGTCGACGCAGCCCGGGCCGACGCGGCGCCACCCCCGGCGGCGGGTGCTAGCGGCGCAGGCGACGCCGCGCAGGGGGCGGTGACCAGGACGGACGTCCCGCCGATGGCGACGAAGCCGGTGCCGGCTCGGAAGGAAGGCCCGACTCCTGCGCCGAGAGCAGGAGATGGAGCGGCTCGTCCCAGCGCTCCGGCGGAGGTGACGCGTTCGCTAGCGCACGCAACGGTACTGCTTTCCGGAACTCCTCCACTCCCCCCCCCCCCCCCCAAGGGCAATTTGATTTTGAGGATTTCAGATCGTTTACATGTGTACCAATGGCAAACGTATCTCTGCAAATAATAATAATAACGATAGCGACGTCGTCCGATGCCACTTGATGCAACTTTGGAGGGCAGTGGCAGCGGCCGACGGTTCTGTGACGGTGGCCGACGATGGTGTGTCCGCCACGCAGGTGAGTTTTCCGGTGCCCGTGTGCCGGGAGAAGGAGCTGGCGCTGCCCGTGCCGGACGTGCGCATTACACCGGCGCTGCTGCCTCCCCGGGACATCACCCTGCACCGCCGCCCGGCAGGAGACTTCGGCTTCTCGCTGCGGCGCGCGTACCTCGTGGCGGCCAACGGGGAGCGCAGCACGGTGCACTACGCTGAGCCCGGCGCGCGCGACCCTCCCGTCTCCACCACCGCGCACCCGGCCGCCCCCGCTTCCACGGCGAACTCTGCCCCCGAAGGTGACCGCCGGCCTCGCCGCGACCTTCGCCCTGCGTTCGCCCCTTGCGGTTCAGATTCGCCAGGAACTGCCGGGTGGCTGGAGAGGTCGGAGAGACGCTGAGCCAACACTGCTGAGATCCTGGGTTTGAATCCAGGTTTCGGCCACCTGTGATTAAACCAGTTACCGAAGTGCAGTGATTTGACGGTCTCGGTTTGACTGTCACCCAATAATCTTCGCTCACATACGCAGAGCGAGTGTGAAGTGTTGGTACTATATCCGCTTCTGTGCGCCATTTGTTCTGCAGCACGAAGGTTCTTACCGTCTCTGCGAGATGTCAGAGAGATAATACTTGGTGACACGACACCGGTAGCCCAACCGGGATCACGTTTGGGAATAGTGACGACAACAACAAAAATACGAATCAAGAATCGGTAGCTAACACCGCCACCACCGCCACCACCGCCGGGGTTGCAGGTGGCGCGTGGCAGGCGTTGCTGCCGGGGGATCGGCTGCTGGCGATCGACGAGGTGAGCGTGGAGGGGCGGTCGCGCGAGGACCTGGTGGCCGTGATCCGCGCGGCCGGGACCCTCATCACGCTGCGCGTGCAGCCGGCGCCGGAGCTGTGTGAGATCGCGCGCTGCTGCCTCGACATCCCCGACAGCGCCAGCGCTCGCAGGGCGGACGAGGTGAACGCTGCGAGGGTGTGGGGGGGGGGGCGGCTGCGGTGCTGCGTTGGACGGTGCTGCCCACGTGTGTGCGAGTTGGCAAGCTATCGTCTGTGCGAGTTCACGTGCTCTTGTGCGTGTGTGTGAGTTCACGCGCTCTCCCGTGCGTGTGTGTGAGTTCACGCGCTCTCCCGTGCGTGTGTGTGAGTTCACACGCTCTCCCGCCGGTGTGTGTGTGAGCTCACACTCTTCCGTGTGTGTGTGTGTGTGTTAGAGCTCTCACACACGAGGAATCCAGGTGCATTATGGGACGCTTGATGTTGTGTGGTCTCACCCATAACCCATTGCCGGCCAGCCTTCGAAAATCCCTGGCTGTTTTTCCTTAGCCAGGATTCATCCTTGTTCTGCTTCACTAATTCACTTCCTGTTTGTGTTCACAGTAACGCTAGCTTAATTTGGTTGTGAGCATTTTTTTGTCAACTCGCCGGTGAGTCAGCCGAAACGGTAACAATTGGCGCGCCGTTAAACTCTGTGTGTCGGGTGGTGCAGGGTTGATAACGACACAAATTTACCCGGACCATTACGTGGCCCGACCCAAAAATCCGTCTGTAATAATAAGAATAATATCGGCTGCTAAAACCTGCATGTGCTTAAGATCACACGGTGGTGCCTGTAAGCCAAACTCCAGCGCTTGGCATTTTAACATCTCCTATCTCGGGCACAAATCTATCAAGCGCTGAAGCCGATCGGCCACTGGCTGTCATCTCTGCTTGACGAGCGCGAGCGGACGTAGCCTGGCTCCTACCGCGACCGAGTTCCCCCCGGGGCTGCGGGTGGAAAAAACACACCCCGCACGGACCGCAAGCAGTGCTTTGAAATCGCTTCCTCTCTCTCCCTCTTGCCTCCCCATCTCTTTCCTGCACTCCCTCTCATAACACGGAGGCTGCGCAGACGGGCTTCTGTCGGCTCTCTGCCGTGTGTGCGCGCGTCACTTCCTGGCTTGTAAGTGTGTGTGTGTGAAGGCGTGTAATGATGTCGCTGCCATTTCACCGTCAAGGTTTCCGTGTGTCCGTGTATGCATGCATGCATATCCGTGCGTACGTGCATGTGCGTGTGTGTGTTTTTTAATAGGGGGGAGTGGTGGTGCAGTAGTCTGCACACTGCGCTACGAAACCGCAGGCCCGAGTGTGATCCCCGCTCTATCGGTCGCGAATGTCTGATCCAGTCCTGGGCCTCGGCCTAGGGCGAGCCTCAGCCTAAATTGAGTACCCGGTGCGGTGTAAAACATCAGCACTGGGGAAGACAAAGGCGGCCAGGTGTGGTTCTGGCCACACCACCCTCACGTCCACCATGCCGGCTTTCATAGGTGCTTGCTAACAGCACATGCCCCAACAGCCTGAAAAAGGCTACACGGGGAGGGGTCTTTGTTGTGTGTACGTTGTTGTGTGTACGTTGATGCGTGTCGGTGGCCGTGTGTGTGTGTGTGTGCGCGCGCAGGCTGGGGGGGAGCCCGCCTCTGGGGGAGGGGACCGCGTCTGGGTTGTTCATCAGCAAGGCTTCACACTGGGTGAGTCTTCCTGGCATTCGTGGCTGCTCTGTAACAAGAACTTTGTCCCAGAGTGTTCCGTGAAATGCTATTCGGGGGTCCTTTGGCTGTGTGTGTGTGTATGTCACTGCTCTGGGGAGCAGTGACATACACATACACACCATGGAGCCGGTGAACCGAGTTCACGGCCAACACCGGTGACGATTAACTGAACCAGTTCTTGTCCTCCCCTAGGTTGACTCGGCCTCAAATAAGTACCTGGTGCAGTGTGTAAACATCACCACTCGGGAGACAAAAGGCGGTCGGGCGTGGTGTTGTCCACTCACCCCCTCGTGTGCCGTGCCGGCCTTCATAGGTGCTTGCTAATTGCACTTGTCCCAACAGTCTGTTAAAGCGATACGGGGGATCTTTGTCTTTTTGCTGCATGCGCTTGAGCAGCGCGCATGCTGGGCCCTGCGGGCGAGGGCCGGGTCCGCGTGCGTCTCGATCACGACGGCTGCACCGTGGAGGTGGACGAAGATGATCTGGAGAAGGTGACGGGCACACACGGGGGGTGGCAAGGACGCGGGTTCCTAGCGTCGCCATATTAAGGGGACACGGTGACACGGGGGGTAGGCAGTGGGACATGCGAACACGAGGGGATGGTAACAGCCACAGGAGCACCGGGACACTTGGGAAGCGTGGGGACGTGGGGACACGGGAACATGGGATTACAGGAACAACGTGGACCGTGCGGCTGCTGTGATAGTGCGTGTGTTCGCGTGGCTCTCGCTGTGTGTTTGTAACGATTGTGGCTTTGTTACTGTGTGACGGCTGTGGCTGTGTGCGACTGTGTGTGTGTATGTTTGTGCCTGGCACAAGCGTCGTGGAGAACGTCACCGCGAATACTTAGTGGCGAATGCCGGTTGTTGTTGTTGTGGCTGTGTGGAAACTATTGTGGTGGTGGCGGCGGTGCAGGCGTCGCCGGAGAACTGGGACCACGCTCAGGACGTGTCGGGCCTCCATTTCCTCAACGAGAGCTCGGTGCTGCACACGCTGCGGCAGCGCCATGGCAACGGCCTCCTCCACACGCGCGCCGGCGAGCAGCTGGTGTGCGTGCACCCGGGCTCCCTGACGCACACCTACTCCGACAAGGTGAGCTGAGCGCCCTGCTTCGACCGGAACACTCAAACAACCCCACCGGATATACACACACACCCCACCGGACACAAACACACCTCACAGGACACTCACACACAGAACACACATCATCCACACACACCTCACTTCACCAACACCCACAGTGACTCAGACTCAGGCTTTATTGAGGACAGATGAGGCCCATTGAGCTTAACAGCTCTTTTACAAGGGTGACCTACATAAACTACTCACCCATACTCACTCTACACTCACCCTACCTCACCCACATTCACCCACATTCACCCCACACTCACCCACACTCAACCCCACCTCGACCACACTCACCCACACTCCGCGTGGCCGCTCGCACCCCTCGGCGTGCATTGGCGACGGCGGTGCTGTTAGCGGGGCCTACGGCCGTCTAATCCACTGCCTCTGTGACCCCCCGACCCCCTCCACCCCCCACCCCACCCCTCCCCCTCGCCCCCCACCCCACCCCTCCCCCTCGCCCCCCCTGCCGCTCAACCCCACGGTGTAGGTCATGCACCTGTTCCGCAGCCTGGGCAGCGAGGACCCCCCGCCGCACCTCTTTGCGGTGGTACGGTCCGCCTACCGCACCATGCTGGCCTCGCGCCGGGACCAGTCCATCGTGTGCATGGGGCCGGTGGGGTCGGGCAAGACGACGGCGCTGCAGCACGCGGCGCTCTGCACCATCGTGCTGGCCAGCGGACACAGCAGCATCACAGGTGGGGGACGCCGGCCGCCATGCGTTGGGGGTGCGTGCGTGCGTGTGTCTGGGTGTGTGTGTCTGGGTGTGTGTGTCTGGGTGTGTGTGTCTGGGTGTGTGTGTAATGGGGGGCGGTAGTGTAGCGGTTAGCGCCGCGCTGTGAACCTGGCGACCCGGGTTCGATTCCCGCTCACGGCCAACACCAGTGACGATTATCTGAACCGGTCCTGGGCGTCCCCTGGGTCGACTCAGCCTCGAATGAGTACCTGGTGCGGTGTGTAAACATCGCCACTGGGAAGACAAAGGCGGTCGGGCGTGGTGCTGGCCACCCACCCCCTCGTGTGCCATTCCGGCCTTAATAGGTGCTCGCTAACAGCACTTGCCCCTACAGTCTGTAAAGGCTATACGGGGGATCTTTGTCTTTGTATAGTTGGCACGGTAGGGGGCACAGGTGGTGCGTCAGCCAGTCATCTCAGTCAGTCGGCTCATGGCACCTGGGTCTGCCCGTGACCTCCTGCCGGCGAGCGTTCGACACTTCACGTGGCTTTAACGTGCACATGGCCTGGCACAAGTGCCATGGTGACGTCACCGCCGCTTAGTGGTGAATGGCGGTTGTTGTGTGTTTATGTCTGTGTGTCTCCACGTGTCTCTCTCTGTGTGCGAGTGCAGCGGAGCGTCTGCAGGCGGCCTTCACGCTGCTGGAGAGCTTTGGCCACGCGGCTGTGAGCGGCAGCCCCAACTCGTCACGCCACTGCAACATCCTCTCCTTGGACTTCGACGCTACGGGCGCCCTGGCCAGCGCAAGCATCCAGGTCTCGCAGACGGGTCGCGTGTGCACGCACGCACCACGTGTGCACGCTCGCACCACGTGTGTGCGTTTGGGGAGTGGGGGGGGAACGGTTGTGTAGTGGTTAGCGCGCTGCGCTACGAAGCCAGTGACTCGAGTCCGATTTCCTTTCGCGACCGATAACAGTGGCGAATGTCTGAACAGGTCCTGGTGCCTCCTCTAGCTCTGTGTATAAACGTCGGCACTGAAAAGACAAAGGCGGCTATGGTGTGGTGCCAGCCACTCGCACCTTCGTGTGCCGTGCCGGCATGTTAAGTCCTCGCCAACAGCACTTGCCCCAACGTTCTGTGAAAGGCTACACAGGGGATCCGTTGTTTTTGTGGTCAGGCAGTGGGGTTGCGCTTGGGGTCCATCAGCCAGTTTAGCCAATACCGCCGTGATGCGTCGCCACTTCACGGGACCTGAAAGTGGCCCCTTACCCTGGCACAAGGGCTGCGGTCACGTCACCGCCACTTAGTGGCGAATTGCGGTTGTTGTTGTTGTCGCGGTGTCGTGCGTTGTGCGCCGCGCGTCTCTCCACGCCGTGCGTTGTTCCGCGTGTCGCCCGCGCAGGCCATGCTGCTGGAGCGGTCGCGCGTCACGCGGTGGCCCGCGGGAGAGGAAACCTTCAACGTGTTCCACCAGTTGCTGGCCGGCGCTGACTCGGCACTGCGGTGGGCTCACGCTCGTTCACGCTCGTTCACGCTCGTTCACGCTCGTTCACGCTCGTTCACGCTCGTTCACGCTCGTTCACGCTCGTTCACGCTCGTTCGCACTCGTGCGCCGGCACGACTTGGGCTGGCGTTGTTTCATTCAAATCCCGAAAATTAGAAATGCAATCGATGAGAAACCGTTGGATGTGCGGGCTGGGATACACATACATGCAATGTGGTGGTCACGTGACATGCACGCAAGGCATGATGGGAGCTGGGCCTTCCTACTGCTGTTGGTCTAGTTTTAGCTGCTGCGTTCATACTCTGTGTGTGAGTGCGTACTGTGTGTGAGTACTGTGTGTAAGTCCTGTGTGTGAGTGAGTACTGTGTGAGCACTGTTTGTTTGTAAAATGGAATTTGAACCTGTCCTGGGCCTCATCTAGGTCAACTCGACCCAAAATGAGAATCTGGTTAGGTGTGGAGACTGGCATCTGGGCATGGTGCTGGCCGCATCACCGTCTTGTGTACGGACTGTGCCGGCCTTAATAGGAGCTCTCTAACAGCACTTGTCCCAACAGTCTGGATATACGAGGGATCTCTGTCGCATACTATGGTGAGTGGTAGTGTAGCGGTTCGCGAGCTGCACTACGAAACCCGGCGACCGAGTTCAATTCCCGCTCACGATCAATAAACAGCGGGCCTCCCCGAGGTCGACTCGGCCTTCAACGAGTACCTGGTGCGGTGGTGTGTGAACATCAGCACTGGGGAGACAAAGGCGGCCGGGCGTGGCGCCGGCAACCCTCCCCTTCGCGTGCCGTGCCGGCCTGCGTCCGTGTTACTCGCCAACAGCACTCGCCCGCCCTCAACGGGGGGTCTGTTCAAGGCGCTGCGGGTGACCTTTGTATCTGTGCCGTGTGCGTGCGTGCCATGGCGTGTTGCAGGTCAGAGCTGAGCCTGCACACGCTGAGCGAAGACCACGCGTTTGGCATCAATCCCCCACACAAGGTACCCCCGCCCCTGCCCGCCTCTCTCCCCGCCCCCCCAACACCTCATAATTACCTATTTACCCAGGTAAACCAAACGCCTGTGGCAGCCGTGCGTGTGTTTTAGCTCTGGTGGGGAAACCAGAGAGGCCGGTGACAACAGCGGGTAGCAAGGTGCAGAACGTCTCCCGAGTTCGAGGTCGTTGAACCCAGGCCCACCTTGCTGCGAGGCACATGGGGTTACCACGGCGCCATCCTCCCACGGAAGTGGGAAGCACCCCCCACCGCGTTTTGCCGCGCGGTTGGGGCGGTAGCGTTGAAGCGGGTCGTTGTGATTGAGCCGTCGCGTGCATGCGTGTGCGTGTTGAACTTCTTCACGCACCGTACGATGTCAAACGCGCGCTAATCGGAGGTGCGGCGGTTGTGGCGGTGCGCAGGACGAGCGGACGAGGCTGTCTCTGCAGCTGTCGCGCCTCGTCACCGCCATGAAGCTGCTGGGTTTCTCAGCCGAGGAGCAGAACGGAGTGTGGCGTGTCCTGGCGACCATCTACCACCTGGGCGCCTCGCACACCCTCAGCGGTGCGCCGCCTCACCTCGGCCTCGCCTCGCCTCACCTCGCACACCCTCGGCCGTGCACGGTGTCTGTGCGTGCGTGCCGCATGGTGTGCGTGTGCGTGCGCCACATGGTGTGTGTGTGTGCTGCGTTTTGTGCGTGCAGAGGCTGCGTTCTCGAGCTCGGAGTCCGCTCACCGTGCTGCTGCAGCTCTGGGTTGCGCAGTTGACCAGCTCACGGAGGCCGTCTTCGATCACAGCGGTACACCCCGTGTTACGGCACACACGGCACACACGGCACACGCAGCCTGCAGCGCACGCCGCCAGTGATAGCTACAGTACACACAGCACCTGTGCAAAAACATGCTTTGATACACACACAACATGTCCACGACTTAAAAAACAGACCAACACGTACCCACACTCCACACTGCTCACACGCGCGCACAGTCTACACACACTCCGCACACACCACGTCCAACAAGAACCTCACACCGCACAGACCGCACCGTCTCGGCGCGTTCGCTACACGCGTTAGACGCCCGCGTCGCTGTTCACACCCACGTTTGCGCGCTTTGCGGATGCGCTTCTGCGGCCGTCTGGAACGCTCTTCTTTCCGATATTAGGAAGCCAACTGGAGCTATGCCGTTTCTAAATCGTCATCTAGATTAAAGACTCATTTCTTTAGAACTGCTTGTTGTGTTTAGTTTTTTTCGTCTTTTCTCCGCACTTCCCGTGCGGTGCGAAAGAAGTTAAACGTATGTACGTACGTTAGCCTTAAAGGAGTGCCTAGTGCAGTGTGTCAATACCGCGCCGTGCAGGGCCTTCATAGATGCCCGCTATCCCCAACGCTCTGTTGAAGGCTACACGGGGGGGGGGGGCGTCTTTGTCTTTGTGCTACGCGGTGCGTGTTGCGTAGGGGTGAGGCTGCCCCCGCAGGACTGCGTGGCCGGGCTTGCGTCTGCCCTCTACGGAGAGCTCTTCAACATCGTCGTGAACATCATCAACCGGTCAGTCGGCCTACACGGCCATTTTCTCTCCCCCCCCCCCCACCACGGCCCCCTCCTATCCCCCTCCACTTGCCTCCTTCATCTACTTAAGCCCGTTAAGGTAAGATAACGCGTCGTGCTGGCTCGGCACGGACCCAGCACGGCTCGCATGTGCTAGTGGAAAAAGAGGAATAAATGTTGGGCCCGATTCAAATTAATAGATCGTACCACAGGGCAGGGCTTCAGCTAAGAAGGTCGGGCTCCACTTGAGATGCCTGCTGTCAAAGCCCACTTCTCCCTGGAATTCCTTCCACTGACCTCGTTCGCTCCATCGACTACCAGCTGGGGACGGGCTCATCTCGTTAGTTCTCTTATTCCTGGTTCTTTCGGTAAAGTCACGTAGAAGGGAAATAATAAAACAATAAAAATAAAACAAAATAAAATACAATTCTCACGACGTTTCGGCCACAACGCAAGCAGCCGTCCTCAGGTGAAGAAACAGAGCTGTCGGAGAGACAGCGTCTTAATGAACACTGCTCAGCTTGGCAGCGTATTTTAAGCTGGGTGGGAGGAGGAGAGCGCCTTGACAAAGGAGTTTACATATCAACAGAGGAAGTTAGCATATTGATGACAAATGCAGATATGGGATTCGTCACTCATTATGTTTTATTTTTATTATTTTATTATTTCCCTTCTACGTGACTTTATCGAAAGAGCCAAGAAGATGAATCCCTGCAGTCACGAAAGCTTTAAATCGTTAGTTCTCTTCGCGCCCATCGCAGCCGTGCATGGGGGGGTGGGGGTTCTCGGTGGATGGAGCTACAAAAGCGTGTGGCGCCCCCCGCAGGTCGCTGCGATGCGCCCCCCAGAACACCGTGTCCTCCTTGATGCTCGTCGACGCCCCGGGGTGGCAGACGCCTTCCACGCCCAGCGGCTCGTCCCCCGGGCCCGCCGGCCTCGCCGGCGCCCCCCCGGGCCACGCCAATCACGCGGCGGAAGCGGCGCGGCCGGCGCCTCGGGCCGCCACCTTCCAGGAGCTGTGCGTCAACTACCTGCAGGAGCGGCTGCTGGAGCTGTTTCGCGAGCGCACCGTGGACTCGCAGGTCCGCACCTACCGGCAGGTGAGAACGAGCGCTCCGCACGCCACGCACCGCACGCACCGCACGCACCGCACGCACCGCACGCACGTGGCAGTACGGCTCGTTCGGTTCCAAGTCTTTCACGCTGCGCCGCCGCACGGCGTTCGCTCGCTCTCCGAGTGAGAGACTGAACGACCCGGAGGCGCGGGAAAGGCAGTGGTAGCAGCAGCGGCGGCAGCGGCGGCGACGCGTTGAGCCGGCGCTTCACAACAACTGTCCAAGCTCTGTATATTAAGGCGGTTCTCTATAGATGAAGATGTTTTCGATCTTAACGAATGCAGTTTTAAAGGAACGCGTGTGGCAATCTAGTAACTCTGTGCGTCTCAAACCTTGAGGTGCGTCTAACGTCCAGGAGGGTCTCAGAAACCCGGAGAATACGGCGACAGCGATGAGTGTGTCAGTGTAACGCGGAGTTGCGGTGTGTGGTGTGTGGTGTGTTACAGGAGGGTGTGGAGGTGTCTATGGAGGACCTGGACTTGTCTGCGCCAGCAGTGATCGCTGCCATTGACCAGCCGGCTAGCCAGACGCAGGTACGGTGTGCACGGTGTGCGTGCTGCTGTGTGTGTGGTGTGCGTGGTGGGGTTAACACACGGTAGAAGTGTGTAGACACGGTGGTGGAGTGTACACGCGGCGGTGGTGGCTATGGTGGAGTTGGTGTTGGTGTGTACACGCAGTGGTGGTTCTGGAGTGTACACGTGGTGGTGGTGATGGTGTGTATGCGTGGTGATGGTGTGTACGCGTGGTGGTGGTGGTGATGGTGTGTACGCGTGGTGGTGGTGTGTGCGCGTGATGGTGTTTGTGCGTGGTGGTGGTGGTGATGTGTACACGTGGTGGTGGTGGTGCGTACGCGTGGTGGTGGTGATGGTGGTGATGGTGTGTACGCGTGGTGGTGGTGGTGATGGTGTGTACACGTGGTGGTGTGTGCGCGTGGTGGTGGTGATGGTGTGTGCGCGTGGTGGTGATGGTGGTGATGGTGTGTGCGCGTGATGGTGTGTACACGTGGTGGTGGTGTGTGCGCGTGGTGGTGGTGGTGATGGTGTGTGCTCGTGGTGGTGATGGTGTGTACACGTGGTGGTGGTGGTGGTGGTGATGGTGCGTACGCGTGGTGGTGGTGGTGATGGTAGTGATGGTGGTGATGGTGTGTGCGTGTGGTGGTGATTGTGTGTGTGCGTGGTGGTGATGGTGGTGATGGTGTGTGCACGTGGTGGTGATGGTGATGGTGGTGATGGTGTGTGCGCGTGGTGGTGATGGTGTGTGCACGTGGTGGTGCAGGCACGAGGAGGAGGGGGTGGAGGAGGCCGGGCGGAGGAAGCCAAGGGGCTGCTGTGGCTGCTGGACGAGGAGGCGATGATGAACACCTCGTCTGACGAGGCCGCCATGATGGAGAGGTTCTTCACCAACTTCGGCAGCGAGAAAAGAGGTGAGGACGATAGTGGTGATTCACTATCATAGGGGTGCATACTCGGTGTGCGTGTGCATAGTGTGTGCGTGCTGGTTCTGTGTGTGTGTGTGTACAGGCGGGTGTGTGTCTGTGTGTATATAGCTGGCTGTGTGTGTGTACAGGCGGGTGTGTGAGTATATAGCTGTGTGTGTACAGGCGGGTGTGTGTGTATATAGCTGGCTGTGTGTGTGTACAGGCAGGTGTGTGTGTGTGTATAGCTGGCTGTGTGTGTGTGTGTGTACAGGCGGTTACAGGCGGGTGTGTGTGTATATAGCTGGCTGTGTGTGTGTGTGTGTACAGGCGGGTGTGGGTGTGTATAGCTGGCTGTGTGTGTGTGTGTGTACAGGCGGGTGTGCGAGGCGGGTGCCCGGTCACCCCCTGCTCGTGTCTCTGGCCCACGCGGACGGGGCTCACCTGGTCACGTACGACACGAGGGGATGGATCAGCCAATCACGCGCTGCCAGCCAGTGCGGCCAGAGGGCAGGCAGCCTCCTCGCCCACACGTCGAGGTGACGCACCGCACCACCGCCACCGCCACCGCCACCGCCGTTAGCCACGGTGTCCCCGCGGCACTTCGTGCCCTGCTAGGTCCGCAACTTCACGCACACCACGGTGGGGGGCGGTGGGAGCGGGAGACGACGCCGTTGTGTTGCCGCGTCTCGGCGCGCGCAGGAAAAGCGTCGGCGTGCTCCTGGGCGGACGCACCGGCGGGGCCGTGCTGTCGGGCTCCGTCGCCGGCCTCGGCGGCGCCTCGCAGCCAGCGCTGCGACGCGCCACCAGCGTCCGCAAGGCGTTCAGCACGGGGCCCGGCGCCGCCCGCAAGAAATCGGCGCCCATCCAGGTCAAGCTGCAGGTGGTGAGTGGCGCACCGCACCGCCGTGCGCGCAGGCTGCGGCGGTGCCGAAGGAGCAGCGTCATGTTGCTACCGTGCGCGTGAGTTGGCACAGTCTGGCCTTAATGGTTGGCTGTGTTCATCTGCCAGTCATCTCAGTGAACCCATGGCACCACCTGGGTCTGTCCCCCGTGACCTCTTGCCAGCAGCGAGCCTTCGACGCTTCACGTGACCTCAAAGTGCACCTGGCCTGGCACAGGTGCCGTGGTGGTGGATGGCGGATGTTGTTGTTATTGTTGTTGATCCCACTTGAGTCGTTTGCAGTGTAATTGTTTCAAATTTGGACCGTGACAGCTGCACACCAATGGCCTAATGGAGGTTTTTGAGTTAAACTTACCACCACCACCCAAGACAGCCAATTAGTAAGGTTTGTCACATAAATGAAACATGGCAATTCGATACCCTACTAATTGGCTGTTTTGAGTGGTGGGTGGCGGGTTTAACGACACATTTACATTTACGAAATCTATCCCAACAACCGCGATTATGGATAATATTGGTCGCGTGCAACTGGCCAATGGCCTCCTTTTGCGTATGAATGTCGGCTGTGAGTGGAAGCAGACGACGCGTAGTAGTAGTATTATTATTATGATTAACAAGGGCAGTCTCAACACCGACCGCAACCTTCGCCGGAACGTCGTCGTCTTCATCGGCATGGAGCCCTCTCGAACGTTCGTCAAACTCTGACCCTCGTCCGCACCGCGTATGCGGTGTTCGCGTTGCGTGGGCGTGCGTGTGTCGCGTCGTTCGTCTGGTGATCTCTGCTGGCACGTGCGTCCGTGCGTCCGCGTGTCCATGCAGGAAGCGCTGGTGGAGACGCTGCGCCGCGCGCGCTCCCACTTCATCCTGTGCCTCTCCCCGTCGGCGAGCGTCGACGCCACCGCCACACAGGTGTGTGGGCACGCACGCACGCGCGTGAGCGGGCTGGCGCGGGGGGTGCTGGCTTGGGGCGCGTTGTGACCCCGTGCGCTCTGCTGCACAGGACGTGGTGGTGCCGTGCGACATCCCGCACCTGCGCACCCAGCTCCGGGCGTCCCGTCTCATGGACGCGCTGCGTCTGCACCGGCAAGGTGATCGAGCGCGCACACACGGACACTAAGACGAAGGTCCCCCGTGTAGCCTTCGTAGACCGCTGGGGCAAGGGCCCCCCCCGGCGCTTGGTGTCGTGGTTGTGACGTGGCGCTCCGGTTGTGCCGCGCTGGTGCCAGGGTTCCCGGAGCGCGTCGACTGTGCTGAGCTGCGCCGCCGTTTCTCCGTCCTCGCCCCCCACCCCTCCGTGCCCGACGAGGGGGTCGTCACCGATGAGAAGAAGGTGAGCGCTGGCGGTGTGCTGCCGTGGTGCGTTGTAATGGTGTGCTGCGGCGGTGTGGTGTTGTGGGCGGTGTAATGATGTGTAATTGGTGCGGTGCAGGCTGTTAAAGACTTGTTGGAGCAGCTGGAGCTGGATCGGAGCAGCTACCAACTGGGCCACACCCAGGTACAGAACCACGCAACCGCTATCGCGACCACACTCACGCTGCTCGCAACCACGCTCGCAACAACGCTGTGTACGGTGTGCTGGATGTGCGCGGTTCATGTAGATCACTGTGGTCTCTCGTACGGTGTGCCGTATAAGTCGCGTGCGTGTCTGCCTGCGCGGGGTTCATATCGATGGATTGGTGCGTGCCATCTGCGTGACGTGTGGCCACGAAGATGTGTGCGCCGTGCGCGCTGGGTGCGCGTGCTGCGCGCGTGCCGTGAACCGCGTGCACGTGCCGTGAACCGCGTGCAGGTGTTCATGCGGGCGGGCGTGCTGCGCCGGCTGGAGCGCGAGCGGGAGCACCGAGTGGGCCACAACATCACCCTGCTGCAGGCCGCGTGCCGCGGATACCTGGCCCGCGTCAAGCACAAGAAGCGCAAGGTGTGGGTGCCGCGCTCGCCGCACCGGTGCCAGGCCAGTTGCGGTGCGGTGTTGTGAGTGTGCGGTGTTGTGAGTGTGCGGTGTTGTGAGTGTGCGGTGTTGTGAGTGTGTGGTGTTGTGAGTGTGCGGTGTTGTACGTAGAGGGGGGGGGTGGGGGGGGTGGGAGTTATCTTGTGTGGTTGTGGTTGCGGTTGCGACGTCGCAGCTTTGGTGTAGTTACGCCGTGTTTGGAATGTGGTTCCCAACGTAGTGGCGGTGTCGCCGTGGATTGCTGGCGGTGCTTTCACGGTAGTGCGATTGCAGTGGTGTAGTTACAGGTTACGGTGGAGGGGTTACGGTTGTGGTGGATTGGTCACGGCTATGGTGGTGCTGTTACGGGGATGGCGGTGTTGTTGCGGTCGTGGTGCGATTGTGGTGGAGCGGTTGTGGTCGTGGTGGTGTAGTTGTGGCAGCGGTGGCGCGGTGGTGGCTGTGAGTGCAGGTGCAGGCCGTGGCGATCCGCTGCATCCAGCGGAACGTGAGGAAGCAAGGCGCGGTGCGCGACTGGCTCTGGTGGAGGCTCTACACCTACGTGCTGCCCCTCGTGCACGTCAACATCACGGAGGAGACGCTGCGCGCGCGCGATGTGAGTGACGCGGGGATACAGGAAATGGAGACACGGCGGGGGGGGGGACACGTGACCCGGGGAAGCATAGACACGGGGACACGGGCACAGAGATGGTGAACGTGGACATCTGCGAGAGAGGGCTTCATAGCTCATCGGATTCCTCCAGGATCGGTAACTATTCTGATTCTGAAACACGGGCACATGGGGACACTCGACACAGCAACATGGCACCCACAAGTGCCGGAGCTTGTGGCCAGGGCCGCCCAGAGGTGGCCGTAGGCCCGGGGCGGAATTGAAAGAAAAAATCTAAAAATCGAAGCCCCGGGGCAACTTGCTCCCAGACACATTGACTCGTGGGGGGGGGATACAAATACAAGACACGAGGATTGATTCGAGAGCATGGGACGGAGAAGTCACAACACTGAGACAGAGGCGGAGATACGGGCACACCCATGGCAAGGGCTCGAGGGAGACTCTGTGTACAGACTTAGACGCAGCACGTGCCCCCCCCCTGCCTTCCCCCCATGCAGGATGAGATCCAGCAGCTGAAGAGCCGCCTGGAGAAGGTGGAGAAGGAGCGGAACGAGCTCCGCGTGGTGACGGAGCGGCTGGAGGGGAAGGTGTGCGAGAACGCGGGGGCACACGGGAACATGGGGGTGGGAGGGGGGGACAGTCAGTTTAACGCGGCTTTCGTGACCAATATCATCCATAATACAGGTTTTTTTGGGTTCGATCACATAAAGAGAACATGCCAGTTCGTCGCTCGTACAGCACACCGGTGTGTTGGAGAGCCAAGCCACAACATTGACAATCTGAGTACGACGTTTCACCAGTGATTACAACCAGCTTCATCAGGCGACAGCCAAATCTGGCTTGTAATTACTGTTCTGTGTCCGTGACAACCACCGTTACTAATTGGCTGTGTCGGGTGGTAGCGGGTTTAACGACACATTTATTTATTTTACGCGATCTAACCCACAAAACCCTGTGTTATGGGGGGGAGACAGTGTTGTGAGTGGCTGGGTGGGTGAGTGAGTGAATAAGTGGGTCAGAGGGTGAGTGGGTGAGTGAGTGAGTTTGCTTCCACGCTTTCCCCTTGCTCGGTCCATTTGAACTCCTCCTTTGAGACCACGTTCTGAGACGTTTGTGCCTAAGGGCTTGTCATGAACGCGAGTTGCTGCTGCTTCTGCTGCTCTTGTTAAAGCCGTCTGTGCGCTGTGCCGCGTGCGTGCGCTGCACGTGCACAGGTATCGGAGCTGTCCGCCGATGTTTTGGACGAGCGTGGAGCCTCCGAATCGGCCAATCAGCTGCTGGAGACGGAGACAACTGACCGGCTGAGGATGGAGCGCGAGAACCGCGATCTGAGGGTACGTGCCTGGCGCTCACACGCGGACGCAGTGGACGGGCACGAAGTGTCATTGGACACTTGCTGGCAAGTGTGTGATGGTGTTTGCACGATGGTGTGCGATGGCCATCTTCTTGTGTGGGCCGTGCCGGCCTTCATTGGTGCTCGCTAACGACGGTGTGTTGGTGTGTGTTATCGTTGTGGGGTGTGTGTTATCGTGGTGGTGTATGTGTGTGTGTTAACGTGGTGGGATGTGTGGTGTGTTATGGTGGCGGGATGTGTGGTATGTGTGTGTGTGTTAACGTGGTGGTCTATGTGTGTGTGTGTGTTATCGTGGTGGTGGTGTGTGTGTGTGTTATCGTGGTGGTGTGTGTGTGTGTTAACGTGGTGGTGTGTATGTGTGTGTTATCGTGGTGGTGTGTGTGTGTGTTAACGTGGTGGTGTGTGTGTGTGTGTTAACGTGGTGGTGTGTGTGTTATCATGGTGGTGTGTGTGTGTTATCATGGTGGTGTGTGTGTGTTATTGTGGTGGTCTATGTGTGTGTGTTATCGTGGTGGTGGTGTGTGTGTTATCGTGGTGGTGTGTGTGTTTGTGTGTTATCGTGGTGGTGTATGTATTATGGTGGTGGTGTGTGTGTGTTATCGTGGTGGTGTATGTGTGTTAACGTGGTGGTGTGTGTGTGTGTGTTAACGTGGTGGTGTGTGTGTGTTAACGTGGTGTGTGTGTGTGTGTGTTAACGTGGTGTGTGTGTGTGTTATCGTGGTGGTGTGTGTGTTATCGTGGTGGTGTGTGTGTGTTATGGTGTGTGTGTGTGTGTGTTATCGTGGTGGTGGTGTGTGTGTTAACGTGGTGGTGGTGTGTGTGTGTGTTAACGTGGTGGTGGTGTGTGTGTGTGTGTGTGTGTTATCGTGGTGGTGTGTGTGTGTTATCGTGGTGGTGTGTGTGTGTTAACGTGGTGGTGGTGTGTGTGTTATCGTGGTGGTGTGTGTGTGTGTGTGTGTTAACGTGGTGGTGTGTGTGTGTGTGTTAACGTGGTGGTGTGTGTGTTATCATGGTGGTGTGTGTGTGTTATCGTGGTGGTGTGTGTGTGTGTTATCGTGGTGGTCTATGTGTGTGTGTTATCGTGGTGGTGGTGTGTGTGATATCGTGGTGGTGTGTTTGTGTGTTATCGTGGTGGTGTATGTATTATGGTGGTGGTGTGTGTGTGTTATCGTGGTGGTGTATGTGTGTTAACGTGGTGGTGTGTGTGTGTGTGTTATCGTGGTGGTCTATGTGTGTGTGTTATCGTGGTGGTGGTGTGTGTGATATCGTGGTGGTGTGTTTGTGTGTTATCGTGGTGGTGTATGTATTATGGTGGTGGTGTGTGTGTGTTATCGTGGTGTGTGTGTGTGTGTTAACGTGGTGGTGTGTGTGTGTGTGTTAACGTGGTGGTGTGTGTGTGTTATCGTGGTGGTGTGTGTGTGTGTTATCGTGGTGGTGTGTTTGTGTGTGTGTCTTATCGTGGTGTGTGTGTGTGTGTGGCACAAGCGTCGTGGTAACGTCACCGCCACTTAGTGGCGAATGGCGGTTGTTGTTATCGTGGTGTGTGTGTGTGTTAACGTGGTGTGTGTGTGTGTTAACGTGGTGGTGTGTGTGTGTGTTATCGTGGTGGTGTGTGTGTGTGTTATCGTGGTGGTGTGTGTGTTAACGTGGTGGTGTGTGTGTGTGTGTGTGTTATGGTGTGTGTGTGTGTTATCGTGGTGGTGGTGTGTGTGTTAACGTGGTGATGGTGTGTGTGTGTGTTAACGTGGTGGTGGTGTGTGTGTGTGTGTGTTATCGTGGTGGTGTGTGTGTGTTAACGTGGTGGTGGTGTGTGTGTTATCGTGGTGGTGTGTGTGTGTGTTAACGTGGTGGTGTGTGTGTGTTAACGTGGTGGTGTGTGTGTGTTAACGTGGTGGTGTGTATCTGTGTTAACGTGGTGGTGTGTGTGTGTTAACGTGGTGGTGTGTGTGTGTGTGTTATCGTGGTGGTGTGTGTGTGTGTTATCGTGGTGGTGTGTGTGTTATCGTGGTGGGATGTGTGTGTGTTATCGTAGTGGTGTGTGTGTGTGTTAACGTGGTGGTGTGTGTGTGTGTGTTAACGTGGTGGTGTGTGTGTTAACGTGGTGGTGTGTGTGTTAACGTGGTGGTGTGTGTGTTAACGTGGTGTGTGTGTGTGTGTTATCGTGGTGGTGTGTGTGTGTGTGTTATCGTGGTGGTGTGTGTGTGTGTTATCGTGGTGGTGGTGTGTGTGTTATCGTGGTGGTGGTGTGTGTGTTATCGTGGTGGTGTGTCTGTTAACGTGGTGTGTGTGTTATCGTGGTGGTGGTGTGTGTTATCGTGGTGGTGTGTGTGTGTTAACGTGGTGGTGTGTGTGTGTGTTATCGTGGTGGTGTGTGTGTGTGTGTGTTATCGTGGTGGTGTGTGTGTGTGTGTTATCGTGGTGGTGGTGTGTGTGTTATCGTGGTGGTGTGTGTGTGTGTTATCGTGGTGGTGTGTGTGTTATCGTGGTGGTGTGTGTTATCGTGGTGGTGGTGTGTGTGTTATCGTGGTGGTGTGTTTGTGTTATCGTGGTGGTGTGTGTGTGTGTTAACGTGGTGGTGTGTGTGTGTTAACGTGGTGGTGTGTGTGTGTGTGTGTTATCGTGGTGGTGTGTGTGTGTGTGTTATCGTGGTGGTGGTGTGTGTGTTATCGTGGTGGTGTGTGTTATCGTGGTGGTGGTGTGTGTGTTATCGTGGTGGTGTGTTTGTGTTATCGTGGTGGTGTGTGTGTGTGTTAACGTGGTGGTGTGTGTGTGTTAACGTGGTGGTGTGTGTGTGTGTGTTATCGTGGTGGTGTGTGTGTGTGTGTTATCGTGGTGGTGGTGTGTGTGTTATCGTGGTGGTGTGTGTGTGTGTTATCGTGGTGGTGTGTGTGTTATCGTGGTGGTGTGTGTTATCGTGGTGGTGGTGTGTGTGTTATCGTGGTGGTGTGTGTGTGTTATCGTGGTGGTGTGTGTGTGTGTTAACGTGGTGGTGTGTGTGTGTTAACGTGGTGGTGTGTGTGTGTGTGTGTTATCGTGGTGGTGTATGTGTGTTATCGTGGTGGTGTGTGTGTGTTATCGTGGTGGTGTGTGTGTGTGTGTGTGTTAACGTGGTGGTGTGTGTGTGTGTGTTATCGTGGTGGTGTGTGTGTGTTATCGTGGTGGTGTGTGTGTGTGTGTGTTATCGTGGTGGTGTGTGTGTGTTATCGTGGTGGTGTGTGTGTGTTATCGTGGTGGTGTGTGTGTGTGTTAACGTGGTGGTGTGTGTGTGTGTGTGTTAACGTGGTGGTGTGTGTGTGTTATCGTGGTGTGTGTGTGTGTTATCGTGGTGGTGTGTGTGTGTGTTATCGTGGTGGTGTGTGTGTGTGTTATCGTGGTGTGTGTGTGTTATCGTGGTGGTGTGTATGTGTGTGTGTTATCGTGGTGGTGTGTGTGTTATCGTGGTGGTGGTGTGTGTGTGTGTGTTATCGTGGTGGTGGTGTGTGTGTGTGTTATCGTGGTGGTGGTGTGTGTGTGTGTTATCGTGGTGGTGGTGTGTGTGTGTGTGTTATCGTGGTGGTGGTGTGTGTGTGTGTTATCGTGGTGGTGGTGTGTGGGTTATCGTGGTGGTGGTGTGTGGGTTATCGTGGTGGTGGTGGTGTGTGGGTTATCGTGGTGGTGGTGGTGTGTGGGTTATCGTGGTGGTGGTGTGTGTGTGTGTGTGTTATCGTGGTGGTGTGTGTGTGTTATCGTGGTGGTGTGTGTGTGTGTGTTATCGTGGTGGTGTGTGTGTGTGTGTTATCGTGGTGGTGTGTGTGTGTGTTATCGTGGTGTGTGTGTGTTATCGTGGTGGTGTGTGTGTTATCGTGGTGGTGTGTGTGTGTGTTATCGTGGTGGTGTGTGTGTGTGTGTTATCGTGGTGGTGTGTGTGTGTGTGTTATCGTGGTGGTGTGTGTGTGTGTGTTATCGTGGTGGTGTGTGTGTGTGTGTTATCGTGGTGGTGTGTGTGTGTGTGTTATCGTGGTGGTGTGTGTGTGTGTGTTATCGTGGTGGTGTGTGTGTGTGTGTTATCGTGGTGGTGTGTGTGTGTGTGTTATCGTGGTGGTGTGTGTGTGTGTTATCGTGGTGGTGTGTGTTATCGTGGTGTGTGTGTGTGTGTGTTATCGTGGTGGTGTGTGTGTGTTATCGTGGTGGTGTGTGTGTGTGTTATCGTGGTGTGTGTGTGTGTGTTATCGTGGTGGTGTGTGTGTGTGTTATCGTGGTGGTGTGTGTGTTATCGTGGTGGTGGTGTGTGTGTGTGTGTTATCGTGGTGGTGGTGTGTGTGTGTGTGTTATCGTGGTGGTGTGTGTGTGTGTTATCGTGGTGTGTGTGTGTTAACGTGGTGGTGTGTGTGTGTGTGTTATCGTGGTGGTGTGTGTGTTATCGTGGTGGTGGTGTGTGTGTGTGTGTTATCGTGGTGGTATGTGTATGTGTGTGTTATCGTGGTGGTGTGTGTGTGTGTGTGTGTTATCGTGGTGGTGGTGTGTGTGTGTGTGTTATCGTGGTGGTGTGTGTGTGTTATCGTGGTGGTGTGTGTGTGTTATCGTGGTGGTGTGTGTGTGTTAACGTGGTGTGTGTGTGTGTGTGTTATCGTGGTGGTGTGTGTGTGTTAACGTGGTGTGTGTGTGTGTGTGTATTATGGTGGTGGTGTGTGTGTGTTATCGTGGTGGTGTGTGTGTTATCGTGGTGGTGTGTGTGTGTTATCGTGGTGGTGTGTGTGTTATGGTGGTGGTGTGTGTGTGTGTGTTATCGTGGTGTGTGTTAACGTGGTGGTGTGTGTGTGTTAACGTGGTGGTGTGTGTGTTATCGTGGTGTGTGTGTGTGTGTTAACGTGGTGGTGTGTGTGTGTGTTATCGTGGTGGTGTGTGTGTGTTAACGTGGTGGTGTGTGTGTTAACGTGGTGGTGTGTGTGTTATCGTGGTGTGTGTGTGTGTGTTATCGTGGTGTGTGTGTGTGTTATCGTGGTGTGTGTGTGTGTTATCGTGGTGTGTGTGTGTGTTATCGTGGTGTGTGTGTGTGTGTTATCGTGTTGGTGTGTGTGTGTGTGTTAACGTGGTGGTGTGTGTGTTATCGTGGTGGTGTGTGTGTGTTTTATCGTGGTGGTGTGTGTGTTATGGTGGTGGTGTGTGTGTGTGTGTTATCGTGGTGTGTGTTAACGTGGTGGTGTGTGTGTGTTAACGTGGTGGTGTGTGTGTTATCGTGGTGTGTGTGTGTGTGTGTTATCGTGGTGTGTGTGTGTGTTATCGTGGTGTGTGTGTGTGTTATCGTGGTGGTGTGTGTGTGTGTGTTATCGTGGTGTGTGTGTGTGTGTTAACGTGGTGGTGGTGTTTGTGTTAACGTGGTGGTGGTGTGTGTGTGTTATCGTGGTGGTGTGTATGTGTGTTAACGTGGTGGTGGTGTGTGTGTTATCGTGGTGGTGGTGTGTGTGTGTGTTATCGTGGTGGTGGTGTGTGTGTGTGTGTGTTATCGTGGTGGTGTGTGTGTGTGTTATCGTGGTGGTGTGTGTGTGTGTGTGTTATCGTGGTGGTGGTGTGTGTGTGTGTTATCGTGGTGGTGTGTGTGTTATGGTGGTGGTGTGTGTGTGTGTGTTATTGTGGTGTGTGTTAACGTGGTGGTGTGTGTGTGTTAACGTGGTGGTGTGTGTGTTATCGTGGTGTGTGTGTGTGTGTTAACGTGGTGGTGGTGTGTGTGTTATCGTGGTGGTGGTGTGTGTGTGTGTGTGTGTTATCGTGGTGGTGGTGTGTGTGTGTGTGTTATCGTGGTGGTGTGTGTGTGTGTGTGTTATCGTGGTGGTGTGTGTGTGTGTGTGTTATCGTGGTGGTGTGTGTGTGTGTTAACGTGGTGGTGTGTGTGTGTTATCGTGGTGGTGGTGTGTGTGTGTGTTATCGTGGTGGTGTGTGTGTGTGTTATCGTGGTGGTGTGTGTGTTATCGTGGTGGTGGTGGTGTCTGTGTGTGTGTTATCGCGGTGGTGTGTGTGTTATCGTGGTGGTGTGTGTGTGTGTGTGTTATCGTGGTGGTGTGTGTGTGTGTGTGTTATCGTGGTGGTGTGTGTGTGTGTTAACGTGGTGGTGTGTGTGTGTTATCGTGGTGGTGGTGTGTGTGTGTGTTATCGTGGTGGTGTGTGTGTTATCGTGGTGGTGTGTGTGTGTGTGTGTGTTAACGTGGTGGTGTGTGTGTATTATCGTGGTGGTGTGTGTGTGTGTGCAGGCCCAGCTGGAGACTGTGCGCCGGCAGCTGGAGTCGGTGTCGAGTCTCCAGTCGCGGCTGCTGGAGTCGGACGTCACGGGGGGAGACGAGGGCGGCGACGACGACGATGACGCGGGTACGGAGCAGGCACGCGTGCGTGCGTGGGTGTCTACACGTGCGTGAATGAGAATAGGCGAGTCTCTGCAAGTGTGCTGCGTGGGGCGGTGGCACGGTGCGGCGTGTGGCACGGTGCGGCGTGTGGCACGGTGCGGCGTGTGGCACGGCGTGACGTGGCGTGGTGGTGTGGCGCTGCCAGGGGCGGCGTGGAACGCGCGTCTCGCCCGCGTCAAGCGCGACGCGGAGCTGGAGCGGCGCCGGCTGCAGCAGGAGGCGGAGGAGCAGTTGCAGGCCGAGACGCAGCTCCGGCGCCAACTCGAGCGCAAGGTGAGAGGAGGAGGAGGAGGAGGGGGGGGGTGGGTGGGGGGGGGGGTGGGTGGGTGGGTGGGGGACACGGCAGGGAGGCCCAGGCCTTGTCGATGGCGACATGGAGGAGGGGATGTTTGTCTCTCCGCGTGGCCCCGCGCGCTCTAGATGGCGGACGTGCAGGCGGACGGCGAGGACATGGAGCGTGCCCTGCAGCAGGCGAAGCGCCGCGCTGCGCGGCTCACCGCCGAGCTGCAGGACACCAAGCTGCAGGTGGACGCGTTGGCGGCGCGCAACGCCGAGCTCGAGAAGAAGCAGCGCAGGTGCAGGGCGACCGCCGGAAATAGCGCGCAATCGCGCGCTATTACACGCAACCGCACGCAATCGCACGCAATCGCTCGCATCCACGGGAAATCGCACGCAAACGCACGCGACCGCGTTCGACCGTTCGCGGCCGTGCAACTGCGTGCAACTTGCACGTGAGCATTCGTAAACGTGCAGCCACGTGCAACCAAGCGCAACCACGCGTCCGGATGTAACCGTTTGTAACCATTCGACCACGTGCAACCGTTCTTAAATGGCTTGAAAGTGCTTGCAACCACACGTCGATGTCGCGATGTCGTCATGTCGCGATGCCATCGCTGTGCGTGCGCAGGTTTGACACGGAGCTGGCCCAGGCGCAGGAGGAGGCGCGGTCGGAGAGGCAGACCCGCGAGCGCGTGCTACGCGACAAAGACACCGTGGCCACGGACGCCCACGGCCTCCGCACGCAGCTCCAGGTACACGCGCAATGCCGCGCGGCGAGTGCCCGTATGTGTCCCCGTGTGTGTCTCCGTGTGCGTGTCCTCGTTTGTGTGTCTTATGTCTGCCCCCGCTTTTGTCCGCACGTGTCGCTATGTTATCCGCGTGTCCACGTGCAGGACCCTGTCTGTCTCCATGTGCGACCCGTGCGTGTGTCCACATGTCCCCGCCTCTGCCCTTGTCTGTATCCCGTCGGTCTCCTTGTGTGTTCCTCGTGTAACCCGCGTGTGTCCTTGTGTCTGTGCCCGCGTGCGTCCCCGCCATCCGCTGCCCCCACCGTGCAGGACTCGGAGCTGCAGGTGGCGTCGCTGCAGCAGAAGGTGGAGTCGTTGGAGGCGGAGCTGGAGACGGTGTCGTCTCAGGAGTCTAAGGGTGCGCCCTCGTGTGCGCGCGTGCTAGAGTCGAAATAGTGAGGTGCATCTGCCAGTCCTCTCGGTCAGTGAAATAAGTGCTGGGTCTGTGCCGTGACCTCCGACCAAGGAGCCTCCGACTATTCGCGAGGCCTCCGATGGGACGTCGCCGCCACTGAGTGGTGATTGGCGGCCGTTGTTCATGTTGTTTTTTAATCAGGCCGCGATGATGTCACATTCAGTCTCCAGTCGTCTGCATGATGTGCCCAGTTGAAGCTGCTTGGCAAGGGCCTTCTGTGTGTGCTCCCTGGGTCCAGAGGGAGAATTCTGAGCGTCTCGCTCCGATGTTAACGTAACCAGGAGTGGGAGATGTGGCTGGGTGGCACGGCCGGATCGAGTTTAATTCCCGGTCCAGATTACAGGATTGTCCCGTAGATTTCTTCGCTCTTGCCATAGGAATGTGGAATTTCCACCACTGGTTCCTGCAGGGCTGCAAACGGGGGATGAGCACCGATCGCTCGGCGCTCGTTTGAGCAGCATAAAGTCTCCTCTGACCTTGCGAGTGGACCTTCCTGGAGAGGGGACGCTGATTGTTTATAGGTTCCCCGGCAAACACGGCCGCGTTACGTGCGTCCCGAGCGCTTTCTAATTCTGCGGCCACCACCCCGAAGGCCCGGCCCCCGGGCCCCGCGCTCCTGGCCGCTGCTCGGAATCCCCCGTCGCTCGCGTTTATCCGTCGCGTGCGGTTGTGTGGTCGGGACTCGTGCGGTTGCGCTCAGACGAGGCGTCGGTGGCTCGGCTGCGCAAGACGGTGCGGGAGCTGGAGGGCAAGACCAAGGAGCAGGAGGAGGAGTTGGATGAGCAGGCGGGGACCATCCAGATTCTCGAGCAGGCACGTCGGGGGCTTGTGGGGGGGTCACATGGGGCCACGGCACTGAGGGGTCACACGGGGGGCATGGGACCGTGGGGTCACGGGACACGGTTACTACACTGGGTCACGAGGAACAGTGTGGTGTGTGGTAATTCCTGCGTGCTGTATCACACACACGCGTGTGTGATGTATGTGAGCTGCGGTGTTCTGTGCGTGTTGAACGATGCGCATGGGATGTGGTGGGGGTCTCGCCCGGCGGTGTGGCGCGCCACGCGGGGCTGCGGTGACGGTGGCGCGGTGACGGTGACGGTGGCGCGGTGGTGCGGTGGTGCGGTGCAGGCGAAGCTGCGCAGCGAGATGGCGCTGGAAACGCTGAGGCAGTCGCATCACAAGGAGCTGGAGTCTCGGGACGAGGAGGTGGAGGAGACGCGGCTCGCCTGCCAGAAGAAGGTGCCGCGTCGTGCCAGCTCCGCTCTCCGGAGCGCGAGAAAATTCCTCCGTTACACTCGTTTCGCCTCGCCCTTGAGTCTGCGTGCCCACACGTGTGTGTGTGTGCGCGTCTGCGTGTAGGCACACGCGCACAGCAGTGCGGCGGGTAGCACCTGCGATTAGCACGGTTGGCTGAGTGCAGTGTGAAAGAAACCCAACGTAGATACAGTCATGCATATGTAATGACGACTTGACACGCACGTCTTAGGATGATGGTTTCTTTATTGTTGACACGTTCACTCGAACAGGCGGAAACCCCTCTGCAAGAGGTGTTTCCGTGGCCACCAGTCCACTCACACTGCAGGCTGACTCCACTGTCATTACCTCCCGTGGCCACCAGTCCACTCCCACTGCAGGCTGACTCCACTGTCATTACCTCCCGTGGCCACCAGTCCACTCCCACTGCAGGCTGACTCCCCCTGTCATTACCTCCCGTGGCCACCAGTCCACTCACACTGCAGGCTGACTCCCCCTGTCATTACCTCCCGTGGCCACCAGTCCACTCACACTGCAGGCTGACTCCCCCTGTCATTACCTCCCGTGGCCACCAGTCCACTCACACTGCAGGCTGACTCCCCTGTCATTACCTCCCGTGGCCACTAGTCCATTCGCACTGCAGGCTGACTCCCCTGTCATTACCTCCCGTGGCCACCAGTCCACTCATACTGCAGGCTGACTCCCCTGTCATTACCTCCCGTGGCCACCAGTCCACTCGTACTGCAGGCTTACTCCCCTGTCATTACCTCCCGTGGCCACCAGTCCACTCACACTGCAGGCTGACTCCACTGTCATTACCTCCCGTGGCCACCAGTCCACTCACACTGCAGGCTGACTCCACTGTCATTACCTCCCGTGGCCACCAGTCCACTCACACTGCAGGCTGACTCCCCTGTCATTACCTCCCGTGGCCACCAGTCCACTCATACTGCAGGCTGACTCCCCTGTCATTACCTCCCGTGGCCACCAGTCCACTCATACTGCAGGCTTACTCCCCTGTCATTACCTCCCGTGGCCACTATTCCACTCCCACTGCAGGCTGACTCCCCCTGTCATTACCTCCCGTGGCCATCAGTCCACTCACACTGCAGGCTGACTCCACTGTCATTACCTCCCGTGGCCACCAGTCCACTCACACTGCAGGCTGACTCCCCCTGTCATTACCTCCCGTGGCCACCAGTCCACTCACACTGCAGGCTGACTCCACTGTCATTACCTCCCGTGGCCACCAGTCCACTCCCACTGCAGGCTGACTCCCCCTGTCATTACCTCCCGTGGCCACCAGTCCACTCACACTGCAGGCTGACTCCACTGTCATTACCTCCCGTGGCCACCAGTCCACTCATACTGCAGGCTGACTCCACTGTCATTACCTCCCGTGGCCACCAGTCCACTCCCACTGCAGGCTGACTCCCCCTGTCATTACCTCCCGTGGCCACCAGTCCACTCACACTGCAGGCTGACTCCACTGTCATTACCTCCCGTGGCCACCAGTCCACTCACACTGCAGGCTGACTCCACTGTCATTACCTCCCGTGGCCACCAGTCCACTCCCACTGCATGCTGACTCCCCTGTCATTACCTCCCATGGCCACTAGTCCACTCACACTGCAGGCTGACTCCCCTGTCATTACCTCCCGTGGCCACCAGTCCACTCACACTGCAGGCTGACTCCCCTGTCATTACCTCCCGTGGCCACCAGTCCACTCATACTGCAGGCTGACTCCCCCTGTCATTACCTCCCGTGGCCACCAGTCCACTCGTACTGCAGGCTGACTCCCCTGTCGTTACCTCCCGTGGCCACCAGTCCACTCGTACTGCAGGCTGACTCCCCTACATACAGCGTGCTGCGCAGATAAAGCCGCTCATCAGAGTTCGATTCTAGCTCACGGCCAACACCGGTGGCGATTATCTTACCTGGTCTTGGGTCTCTCCTAGGTCTACTCAGCCTTAAATCACCACCTGGTGCAGTGTGTAATATCGCCACAAGGGAGACAAAGGTGGCCGTGCGTGGTGCTGGCCTCCGACCCCCTCGTGTGCCGTGCCAGCTTTCACTGGAGCTCGCTGACGACCCGTTGACTGCTCGGGGCGGGGTCGGCGGGCCGGGTGGGATCTTCGTGTTTGCTTCGTGTGCGATTGCGGACGTGCGTGTGCGGTTTGTGCGCGCAGCTCAGGCAGATGGAGATGCAGCTGGACGAGGAGGCGGAGGAGAAGCAGAAAATCCTGAAGGAGCGGCGGGAGCTGGAGGCCAAGCTGGCTGCTGTCGGGGAGCAGGTGATGGCGGCTCTCACACACGCATGTGCACGTGCACACGCGCACACACTCACACGCAACAACAACCGCCATTCGCCACTAAGTGGCGGTGACGTCACCACGACGCTTGTGCTAGGCCATGTGCATCTGTCGGCACGCCGGTCGCGCTCGGAGCTGAGCCCTACACTGGTTGTGCGAGCCATGCGCTGTTGTCTGCTGTGCTGTGTGTGCTGTGTGTGTCAGCTATGTGGGGAGCGGCGGTGCAGCGGTTAGCACATTGTGCTACGATCCCGGCAATGCTCGTGGCCGACATCGATGACCAATATCCGAAGCTGTCCTGGACCTTTCCCTTGGTCAACTCGGCCTTAAACAACGAGTATCCGGTGCGGTGTGTTAACATCAGCACTGGGGAGACAAAGGCGGCCGGGTGTGGTGCTGGCACCACCCACTCCCCCACGCTCATGGGCCCCGCCAGCCTTCGTAGGGGCTCGGGAACAGCACTTGCCCCCAACGTCTGCTCGGGCTATACGGGGAACTTTGTCTTCATGACCGGGTGTGCTGCCGGCCACCCGCCTCCCCAGCAACAACGTTGCTCCAGCAGTCTGCTTCAGAGGTCGCAAACGAGTTTTGATTCCTTACCCGTACCCGTACCCGGCTGCACCAGGGTCGCAAACGGGTACCCGTACCCTACCCGTACTCGGCCGGGTACGGGTAGGGTGCGGGTATCGGGTACCCGATTGCGACCTCTGGGATGAAGCCATGTTGCAGGCGCGGGTGGGTTGATTCTAGGAACTTGAATTGTGAGAAGAGACAAGACGTTGGGAAATGAGTGACAAACGGTTACTCACCAGTCACTCACGGCCTACCCGTACCCGGCCGCACCAGGGTCGCAAACGGGTACCCGTACCCGTACCCGGCCGGGTACGGGTAGCCGGGTATCAGGTAGGGTACGGGTATTGGGTACCCGGTTGCGACCTCTGGTCTGCTTTAAAGACTGCACGGGGCGGGAATCTTTGTCGTCGTACGCCAGTTCTGCACGCGCGGCTCACGTGCGTGGCGCGCTCGCGTGCGTGCGTGCAGGCGAGCTCGCGGGACGTGGAGGCCGAGCGTACGCTGCGGCTGGAGCTGCGGCGCACGCGGGCGCTGCTCAACGACGCGCAGACGCTGTGCGCCCACCTCTCGGAGAAGAACTCCTCCCGCAAGGAGGTGGCCACGCTCAAGAGCCAGGTGGGCAGGGGCGGCGACGACGAGGTGGAGGCGACGGCAGGGGCTGGGAGGGAGGATGTGTGGAGCGGAGTCACGGGACGCGTGCGGTGGGGGTGGGTTTTGGTTGGGTGCACCGGAGTGAGGTGCGGTGGGTTGTGGTGTGTGCGGTGTGCGGTGTGTGGTGTGTGGTGTGTGCGGTGTGCGGTGTGTGCGGTGTGCGGTGTGTGGAATGTGGTGTGTGTGGTGTGTGGAGTGTGCGGTGTGTGGAGTGTGCGGTGTGTGGAGTGTGCGGTGTGTGCGGTGTGTGGTGGTGTGTGGCGAGGCAGGAAGGCGTGTGTGGATGTGTTCAGGTTTGTTTTCCATCTTCTTGTTCGCCATAGTACGGAAGTAGAGCAGGTGGATTAATGTCCACCTGTACGGGGATTGAGTATCACCCCCCCCCCTCGCATAGGCGTGTGACGACGTGTGACGGCGCGTGACGCACGTGTGACGCGCGTGTGACGGCGCGCGTGACGGCGCGTGTGACGGCGTGTGACGGCGCGTGACGGCGCGTGACGCACGTGTGACGCACGTGTGACGGCGTGCAGCTGGAGGAGGCTGAGCTGGCGTGCGCGGCGGCGGTCAAGTCGAGGAAGGCGCTGGAGAGGGAGCTGGAGGAGGCGGTGACGTCGCTCGACGAGGAGAAGAGGGCACGCCAGCAGGTAGCGGCTCTCCCCTCCCCGCCTGACCCCCCCCACCCCGACCCCTGACCCCACCGCCCCCCCCCCCCTGCCGTTGTTCGTCGCCACCACGTCGTGCGGCACAGTCCGTCGTTCGTTGTACTGCACTCCGCTGCAGCATCTATGCTTCCTACCTTCACCAACCAGGATTGCAAAACATCGAAAGTGAACTCCGGCTCAAATGAACATTGTGGCGGTGGTCATCTTCCATTTACAGCACTGAGCCAGTGGTGTCAATTCTGCATTCATATGGCAGGGCCGGGTATGTCCGTAGGACAACGACTGCTGACGGCCATCTCCGCGTGTGTGCCACCTTGGCCTACGTAGGTGCTGCTCGCAAACAGCACTTGTCCCACGAGTCTTTTAAGGCCATGGGGCGGGGGGGGGGGGTATCTTTATCCTGTGCGCGCGTGTGTGCGTGTAGCATGGCGGTTAGCGCGCTTTCACGACGAACCCGGCGAACCGAATTCGATTCCTGCTCACGGCCAACACAAGTGACGATGATCTAAACCGCTCCTGGGCCTCCCCTAGGTAGACTCAGCCGCTCGTGTGCCGTGCCGGCCTTCGTGGGTGCCGCTCGCTAACAGCACTTGCCCCAACAGTCTGTTAAGGCTACATGGGGGGGGGGATCTTTGTCTTTGCAGGCGGAGGAGCAGCTGAGCCTTCTGCAGCGGGAGGTGAACGAGCTGCAGAACCGCGCAGAGGAGGCCGAGGAAGACTCCACGGAGACGCTGCGCAAACACAAGGCGTTCATTGCACAGGTGGAGCGCGGTGGGGGAGGGGGGGGCGGCACGATGCGGTGGGGCACTGAGCCAATCCCTGGCTCTCTTAAGACTCGGTGGTGGCCACAGTCTACGGAATCTCTTCATCATTGTCATCAGCGTCAAGTATCTGGGCATCTCCTGCCGTGGTTTGTGCAGCGGATGCGGTTCAGGGGTTGTGTGCGTAAGCTTTTGTTGCCAGCTAAAAGGGTAAAAAAAACAATTATCATATTTTGCTATTGGCAAAGGAGGTTTCAATTGTGCGTAAGCTTGGTTATAGTGGCTGCCGTGAAGATGGTCAGAATCGTAATCGGAATATTTATTAATAACTGCAGGAGGCACGGGGTAAGAACGTCACACCAACAAACGATACAAAAACACGATTGCGGTGCAAAGTACAAGAAAGTTAAAGAAATCACTTAAAAATATATATTCGAATGCAACTAAACGATTTGTATCTCACGAGGTAAAGCCCATTGAGGTATTAACTTACTTCTCAGAAGCGACCTGCCCACAAATGACAGCCCAACAAAGTCGCTTATCACGCGGGAAATGCATCGCGGTCGCTGTGGCGCTAATGTAGTTGCCGCGGCGATGACGCGGCGGGTGCTGCTGCAGGCTACGCAGGACGCGCTGCGGCTGGAGGAGGTGCGGGCGGAGGTGGACGAGGTGAAGAGGGAGCGGCAAGAGCTGCAGAGCAAGGTGAGCGCGAGGGCGCGGGGGGGGGGGGGGGACGCAGGCCGCCGGGGAGGGGTGGCGGCAGAGGTCGCAAACGGGTTTTGATTCCTTACCCGTACCCGGCCGCACCAGGGTCGCAAACGGGTACCCGTACCCGGCCGGGTGCGGGTAGGGTACGGGTATCGGGTACCTGTTTGCGACCTCTGGGATGAAGCCATGTTGCAGGCGCGGGTAGCTTGATTCTAGGAACTTTTATTGTGAGAAGAGACAAGACGTTGGGAAATGAGTGACAAACGGTTACTCACCAGTGACTCACGGCCTACCCGTACCCGGCCGCACCAGGGTCGCAAACGGGTACCCGTACCCGGCCGGGTACAGGTAGCCGGGTATCGGGTAGGGTACGGGTATCGGGTACCCGGTTGCGACTTCTGGGTGGCGGTGGGTGGCGGCTGGGGATGGTGGCAAACGAGGTGGCGATGCTGGTCGTCATCGTGGTGGTGGTGGTGTGTTGCATTCATGAGGATGTATAAATATGTCGAAACTAATTCGCAACGTACGTAGCTAACCGTGAAAGGACAACAAACTAAACACAAATAGCAGTTCGAAAGAAATTAGTTGACAGTCTGGATTTACAAGTGCATAGCGCCAGTGCCTTCTTTGTTCGCGCAGTGCGAGTGACCGCGATCGGTGAGCGTGGCAGCGAGGGCAAGTGAGCACAGATGGTGGTGGAGAATGCAGAGGAGTGGAGCGGCGGGCCTTGTGGTGAGGAGCTGCTGCTGATGCTGCTGCTGCTGCGTGTGCTGCTGCAGGTGTCGGGGCTGGAGGGAGCTCTGCTGGAGCTGCAGCAGTCGAGCGTGGAGCGCACCGTCGTCGGGAGGCTGGAGGCTCGAGTCCGCGAACTCACGGCGACGCTGGACCTCGAACGCTGCGCTACGCGCCGAGTCGAGGTACGCGGGTGTCTTGGCTTCCGTGCGCGCGTGTTGTCGCGTACCGGGGAGCGGCGGTGTCGTGAGTGGTTAGCGCACTGCACGATGCAACCCGCCAGCCAGGTTTTGAATGTCGCAAAGTTTCCGATTGCAAGCCGCTCAACTCTACCGCTGAGACGCCACATCCTGACGCAAGTCCTGCACCGATACCACCACTGACAGTTGGCGATTGGGGCGGCGAATATGCGTGCGTCTGTGTGTGCGCGCGTGCATCAGTCCCAGCTGGCGCGTTCTCGGGAGACGGTGGAGAAGCTCACCTCGGAGAAGGAGAGCGGCCCCAACGCGGAGCTCCGCCGTGGGGACACAGCCCGGGCGGCGCAGAGGCAGCTGAGGGAGCTGCGCGAGGAGGCCGCCGTCACGGAGGACAAGCACGCGGACGCGCTGCGCAAGCTGGCGCACGCCGTGCGTGCATCCACACGCCCCCACACGCGCGTCGTCACGTCGCTAGCGCCGCTCCCCCTTGCGGAACGAGGCTCTCGTCCCGGTCTCTCTCGGGCTCTCGCCCTCGTTAAACAAAACCGACTTGAACATCCTCAGATGGGTCACGCCACCGCTGGAGGAATATCTTGGGTGCAAGGTTGCTGCGAATGTCCACGACGAGGTGGTTTACGGCTCCTGTCGTCCGGCGGCGCCGCTGGTTTGGTATTTTATTAGCTCCGTCCTTTACGGGCGCTGGCGGTGGTCCCTGCGATTGGTCCCCGGTGTTGGCGGCCGCCCTGTGGTGCGAATACAACCATGGTAGTAGGAATAACAACACGCGATGTTTGCTTCGCTAAGAATGAGAATATTTATGCTGGAGGAATCCGATGAGCTGTCAAGCTCTTTTTCACGGGCGTCGAGCAGGGGCACGGTTTTCAGAACGGTGCAACAACAAATTATATAAAAACACGATGAAAGTACAAAGTATAGGAAAGTGTAAAAAAAACACTTAAAAATATACAAATAAAACTATTGTCATCTTACCAGGTATATCCCACTGAGGTATTAACTTATTTTTTCAGAAGCAACCTGGCCACAAATGATAGCTTAACAAAGTGGCTTTATCGTCACGTGGAGATTTACAGCAGCGAAATAATCTACATCATCTCAATGCAATGTTTCACCTTGGGTGGCCAAGGCTAATCGACCACAGGAGCAGGCAGGGTGTAGAGAGAGGAGAGGGCCCTTACGTGTGAGCATCTGGCTATTCTCTCACCACCTTTGGGTCAAAGCAAGCCTGATTTGGCTGCTGACAAGACGCTGAATGTTAAAGCCGGTCAAGGAGTTTGCTTGTGTTGAACTGATGCCGCTGAAGCTGAAGCAGCCACCTGATGACGGAGGCTTGTGTTGCCTTCGAAACGTCGTGATTTGTTTTAATTTAGTAGTTTTCATTTTAATTTATGTTATTTTGTTTTTTACCTACGTTATCCTTGCAGTCACGAAAACTTCAAATCTAGAATTGATGTCGCTGAAATTGCGCAATCTCAGAAGGCCGCGTGGCCGGTGGGATGTGTACGGGAAAAAAGAACGCTTTAGTTATTTACGCGGAGACACAACGCGTCTCAAGGAAGGCGTACTGTCCGCTCGCTCATCGTGTTTGTCATTGTGCGTGTGTGTCAGATGCCATTACCATACTCCATCATAACCTCACGGCCATTGACCAGCAGAGATTGCCACGTCTGCTGAGACTCATTAATATTGCACAGGAGGCGGAGCTGGAGCGGGTGGAGGCGGCCAATCAGAGTGCGCAAACGGAGTTGAAGCTGGCCTTCCGACGAATCACAGAGCTGCAGGCAGCGCTGGAGGCGGAGCTGGGGAGTGACGATGGGGAGAGGTGTGGCTCCCTGACTCCTCCCCCTTTCCTTAGAGTCCCGAAGTGACGTGGTCCCCTAATACCTCCTGGGGTCCCAATCCATCTGAGTCCTGTCTCTGAATCCCTGTCTCTGAATCCCTGTCCTGAATCCCTGTCTCTGACTCCCTGTCTCTGAATCCCCGTCGCTGAATCCCTGTGTGTGAATTAGGGCTGAACGTCTTCTTGGTTCTTTCGGTAAAGTCACGTAGAAGGGAAATAATAAAATAATAAAAATAAAACATGATAAAATAATTCTCACGACGCTGTCTTCCCGACAGACCTGTTCTTTACCTGAGGATGGCTGCTTGCGTTGTGGCCGAAACGTCGTGAGAATTGTATTTTATTGTTTTATTTTTATTATTTTATTATTTGACTTCTACGTGACTTTACCAAAAGAACCAAGAAGATGAATCCCTGCAGTCACGAAAGCTTTAAATCGAAATATAGGGCTGAACGATGAATCGATTTCAAATCGAAATCGCAATTTCAAACAATGCAATTAGCAAATAGCAAAGGCTGCGATTCTTTTGATGTTTTAAAAAGTCCCATTACTTTCTTATTGGAATTGTTTTTATTTTTTATAATGGTAACTTTATTTATTGAACAATTGTTCTATGTTTGATTGTTATATTTCAATTAAAACATTTGAATAAGTACATGTTGGAAGCAATTCATATCTTTTAAGTCCTAATCCTTGCATTAGAATATATAGAGCAATTCATATTTTGATCGTATCATGTGATAATGCTCCATCACATGTTTTAAATCTATTACACAGTGAATATTGAACTTAAGTTTGACTTACATATTACGATTGCGATTTGATTTGCGATAAATTGTCAGAAAAATCGCAATTCGATATTTTCCCCAAATCGTTCAGCCCTTGTGTGAATGCCTCTGTGTCTCCCAATCTCTCCCCATGTCCTCGGTTTCTCTTACTGCCCTGACTCCGCATCTTCAAGCCACCGCCCCTACCTCCATGGTGTCCATGGCTTCCCCGTGTTAGCCACTATGCCCCACACCCCAAGGCAACTTCACCTAGTCCCTTCTCTCTCTCTGCTTTCCAGCCTCTACTCAAAACCTTCCTCTTCAAATCCTGTGCCTTGACAAGGGTTGTCTGTTTAGCTGGATGTGGGGTACGTGCTGGGATGTGAGGGCGATGAGTGGCGGGCATGTGCAAGCGCCATTGTGGTGTGTGCTTTGTATGTGTGGTGACAGCGACGGGTACGGGATGGATTCGGATGAAGACGGAGCCGAGAATTGGATGCCACCACGACGCACGCACAACACGTAAAGACGCTCGCCGCAGTTGCACGGCACCCATCCTCACCACACGACACACCACAACACACCGCACCTCTACCAACACCTCACCCAACCTAACGGGTTACCGCAATAGATACACAGAGGCAAGGCCACAGAGGATTGCCAAGTCTGGTGGAGTCGATTGCCAAGTCTGGTGGAGTCGATTGCCAAACCGGTGGAAAGCCACCTGTGCCACTAGTCCCCTGCGCCCTGCTCGGCCTGCTTGTGCCAGAGAGACGGTGCCACGCATGGGGCTGAGTTGGGAAGCATTGCTGGCAGTAGTGTGGCACAAGCTGTGTGAGCACGGTCGAGGTAATGAGCGCCGTGGCGTTCGGTCTCACGAGGCCTGCTTGGCACGGCTCGGTCCCGGCAAACGGTCGGTGGAAAACCGGCTGTCCCTTGCGCTGGCTCGGCTCGGTATGTGGCAGTGGAAAAAATGGGTAAATCTGGAGGTCCCTCGCCTGCTGCACGGGCGGCCGTGATATTCCTTTGAGCGCTCTGTCCCGCGTGATGCCCGCGCGCCGCTTGTGCCGACGAGCAGAGGTGGTGCAAGCTGGCGTGACGGTGCGTGTGCCTGCGTGTGCAGGCTCGCTGCGGGCAGCTCCGACGACGACGACGACGACGCGGCCTAGCGGGGGAGGGGTGGGCGGGGGACTGCTTGGCGCCGCCACACGAGGCCGGCGGGATGAGGATTTTTGTGTCCTTGTGGCGGCCGTCGCCGAGAGGTCTCGACTGGGAACCCAAACGGGGACTGAAACCACTACGGGGGACGAGCCTTCCAAACGGCCCACGCCGTCCAATCAACGGGAAGCGTTCCTGGAACTGGAATGACACCGCGAAGGAAGCAGCAGCGTATCTGGAACTAAAACTGGAATTGTTAAAATCCAGAACTGGAACCCACCGTCGGACCCAGAATGAAATCGGACGGTGGTCTGGATGTTGGGATTAAATCGTGAACGGGGGGGGGGCACTGCGTTTGAATCCGCGGGTGTGTGCGGATTTCCCATCGCTAATGGGGTCCCGCGGAGATGCTGAAAGTGCAGCTGCAGAGGTGACCCCGGTGGGGGGGGGGCCGGCGGCGAGTTTGGGTGCGGCCGCGCTCCCGGCTACTTATATCTCTTAATCAGACTTATCCTTGAATTTAACTTTGCTTGTGTAACTGGAGGACCCCGCCCAGGTTTATATTTTTTGTTGATGAGATGGGCGGCCGATTTCCCCCCCCCCCCCTCCGCACGTTAATTCGTGTATCGGTAACGCTGCCCTCGCGTCGTTTACGGGGTAGGGGGGGCGGGGGGGCAGCTTCACAGGGTCCACGTGGGTGCTCTCCTCGCTCTGCACGGGGTCCATGTCGTCACAGCGGAGCTCGAGACGTCTTAGACGTGCAGCCCGGCCTGGCAGCTACGTCCACGAGAGTACAATACCTGGGAACGCTGTTCCCCGTGAGTGCCTGGGGGGGGACACACGCTCCCTGTGTCCTGCAGCTGTCTCTGATTCTTGCTTGGACCTCTGCTGCACGGAGTTGCCACCGGCTCCTGCGGGGCAACCTTAGTGCTGCTTTCTAGAAAGCAAAGTCCCGCATCGGAGCACGCGGGCTCCGATGCGGCCGTGCAAGCTCCGGAATTTTGCCGAGTGACTTGGGCCTCTCCGCCACCTTCGTGGGAAGGGCGGCCACGTTACGGACTGCCCTGCCGGATGATACAACGGGGGAGGGCGGGAGTCCAGCGTAGAGGTTGTGTGGTCTGACCAGTCGGCCTTGACGCGCGCGGAGTGCAGACGCATGCACGGCTTGCACGCAACTCGGCAAGGAGCACTACACCCTTGCCACTGCCGCGGATCGGATGGCAGCTGGAAGCTCTGCGAGACATGTCCACACCGTGGCCCAGCATGGATGGTGCACCGAGGGTGCCCCACGGCCCCCGCGCCGCGCTGCGTACACTGCCACCGCTGCGCGGCATGGGGCACACGCATCATCGCGACACACCGCTCCACGCACGTCATCACGCGTCGAACGCCACACCACCACCACCACGTACGGCGCCAAGCACACTGCCACAAAGCACGCTGCCATCACAGCGCACCTGACAAATCGCCGCACGGCACCCTGGTAAGCGGCGCGCCACACCAGCAGCAGCAACAACACCACAACAACAACACCACAACAACAACAACACCACAACAACGACAGGCCAGGTACACGGCACACATCGTGCAACACGCAGCGTGGATGTGCCGTGCCGGGACGTTACAATCATTACACGCACACACAAAAACAAAAGTATTTTATTTTAAAATATCAACTTTTATCGTGTAATTATCTCCGTCTCTATATCTGGTGTTGGTGGCTATCCGTGATATCTACAATAAATTGTTTATCAAAGCATCTGCCGTGTCACGCCGTAGTGCCACTCAAGACGCCAGCACCGTCAGACGACATCACCTGGCACCACGTGACACCCCCCCTGAGTGCCCCCCTCCCTCCCCCCTCCCTCAGTACCCCCTCCCCCCTTCAGTGCCCCCTCCCTCAGTGTCCCCTCCCTCCCCCCTCAGTGCCTCCCTCCCCCCTCAGTGCCCCCCTCCCCCAGTGCCCCCCTCCCTCCCCTATCCCCCTTCCTCAGTGCCTCCCTCCCCCTCCCTCAGTGCCCTCTCCTACCCCCCTCCCCTACCCCCCTCCCCTACCCCCCTCCCTCAGTGCCCCCCCTCCCTCAGTGCCCCCCCCCTCTCTACCCCCTCCCTCAGTTCCCCCTTCCCCCTCCGTCAGTGCCCCCCTCCCCTCCCTCAGTGCCCCCCTCCCCCCTCCCCTCAGTGCCCCCCTCCCCCCCCCCTCAGTGCCCCCCTCCCCTCCTCAGTCTCCCCCCCCCTTTCTCCCCCAGTGTCCCCCTCCCTCAGTTCCCCCTCCCCCCCTCCCTCAGCCCTCCTCCCTCCCTCACTACCCCCTCCCTCCCCCCTCCCTCACTACCCCCTCCCTCCCTCCTTTCCCCCTCCCTCCCTCCTTCCCCCTCCCTCCTCCCCCCTCCCTCACTACCCCCCTCCCTCCCCCCCTCCCTCCTTTCCCCCTCCCTCCTCCCCCCCTCCCTCACTTCCCCCCTCCCCTCACTACCCCCTCCCTCCCTCCTTTCCCCCTCCCTCCTCCCCCCCCTCCCTCACTTCCCCCTCCCTCCCCCCTCCCTCACTACCCCCTCCCTCCCTTTCCCCCTCCCTCCTCCCCCCCTCCCTCACTACCCCCTCCCTCCTTTCCCCCTCCCTCCTCCCCTCCCTCCTCCCCCCCCTCCCTCCCTCCCCCCTCCCTCCCTCCCCCCTCCCTCCCTCACCCCTCCCTCCCTCACTACCCACTCCCTCCCTTCCCCCTCCCTCACTACCCACTCCCTCCCTCCTTTCCCCCTCCCTCCTCCTCCCCCCTCCCCCTTCCCCCCTCCCTCCTCCCCCCTCCCTCACTGCCCCCTCTCTCCCCCCTCCCTCACTACCACCCCTCCCTCCCTCCTTTCCCCCTCCCTCCTCTCCCCTCCCTCCTCCCCCCCTCCCTCCCCTCCCCCCTCCCTCCCTCACTACCCACTCCCTCCCCCCTCCCTCACTACCCACTCCCTCCCTCCTTTCCCCCTCCCTCCCTCCTTTCCCCCTCCCTCCTCCCCCCTCCCTCACTGCCCCCTCCCTCCCCCCCTCCCTCACTACCCCCTCCCTCCTTTCCCCCTCCCTCCTCTCCCCTCCCTCCTCCCCCCTCCCCCTTCCCTCCTCCCCCCTCCCCCTTCCCTCCTCCCCCCTCCCTCACTGCCCCCTCCCTCCCCCCTCCCTCACTGCCCCCTCCCTCACTACCCCCGCGGCGCCACGAGAGGTCGCCACTGAGTCGCCGCTGGCGGCGAGGGACGCCGCGGACGAGGTGAAGGCCTCTCTCGCTCCCCATGTGCCTCTCTGTGTCTCTCTCGCTCCCCATGTACCTCTGTGTCTCCCTGTGTCTCTCTCGCTCCCCATGTGCCTCTCTGTGTCTCCCTGTGTCTCTCTCCCCATGTGCCTCTGTGTCTCCCTGTGTCTCTCTCGCTCCCCATGTGCCTCTGTGTCTCCCTGTGTCTCTCTCGCTCCCCCTGTGTCTCGGTGCCTCTCTGTGTCTCTCTGTGTCTCCCTGTGTCTCTGTCTCCCTCCCTGTGTCTCCCCGTGTCCCCCGCGCCTCGCCACGAGTCGCCTCTCGGGGCGAGGAGGCGGTGGAGGCCTCCCGGCCCTGGGCCACTCGGCTGGGCCTAGAACCCGCCAGGCCGCGCGTTCCCCTAAACTAAACCTCGACAAACTTGTCTTGTTGTTTTGTTTCCTTTCTTGTGAAGCCAGGCTCGTCAAACCCGCAGTCTCCACCACCACCGCCGCCGTCTCCTGCACCACCGCCTGGCAACACATTTATACACCAGGCGAGGCAGTTAACGTCTCCACGCCACCGTGGGTATCCCAGCACCACCACCTCCACCTCCACCACCATCAACTCCACCTCCACCACCACCAACTCCACCTCCACCATCAACTCCACCACCACCAACTCCACCTCCAACTCCACCTCCAACTCCTCCACCAACAACAACCGCCATTCGCCACTAAGTGGCGGTGACGTCACCACGACGCTTGTGCCAGGCCATGTGCACCACCATCACCAACCAGAGGTCGCAATCGGGTACCCTATACCCGTACCCTGCCCGATACCCGTACCCTGCCCGATACCCGGCTACCCGGGTACGGGTATGGGTACCGGTTTGCGACCCTGGTGCGGCCGGGTACGGGTAAGGAATCAAAACCCGTTTTCGACCTCTGCCACCAACTCCACCACTTCCACCACCACCACCGACTCCACCACCACCGACTCCACCACCACCGACTCCACCACCTCCAACTCCTCCACCATCAACTCCACCACCACTTCCACCAACTCCACCACCATCTCCTTCACCACCTCCACCACCTCCAAATCCTCCTCCACCACCATCAACTCCACCACCACCAACTCCACCACCACCAACTCCTCCACCACCAACTCCACCACCTCCACCAACTCCTCCACCACCAACTCCACCACCACCACCAACTCCTCCACCACCATCTCCACCACCTCCAACTCTTCCTCTACCATCAACTCCACCACCACCTCCACCACCACCTCCACCACCACCTCCACCACCAACTCCACCACCAACTCCACCACCTCCACCACCTCCATCAACTCCACCTCCACCACCTCCACCACCTCCACCACCTCCACCACCTCCACCACCTCCACCACCACCGACTCCACCACCTCCAACTCCTCCACCATCAACTCCACCACCACTTCCACCAACTCCACCACCATCTCCTTCACCACCTCCACCACCTCCAAATCCTCCTCCACCACCATCAACTCCACCACCACCAACTCCACCACCACCAACTCCTCCACCACCAACTCCACCACCTCCACCACCACCTCCACCACCACCTCCACCACCAACTCCACCACCTCCACCACCAACTCCTCCACCACCACCTCCACCACCTCCAACTCCTCTACCATCAACTCCACCACCACCTCCTACACCAACTCCACCACCTCCACCACCAACTCCACCACCTCCACCACCAACTCCTCCACCACCATCTCCACCACCTCCAACTCCTCCTCTACCATCAACTCCACCACCACCACCACCACCTCTACCACCACCTCCACCGCCAACTCCACCACCACCACCAACTCCACCACCATCAACTCCACCTCCACCACCACCAACTCCACCTCCACCATCAACTCCACCACCACCAACTCCACCTCCCAACTCCTCCACCAACAACAACCGCCATTCGCCACTAAGTGGCGGTGACGTCACCACGACGCTTGTGCCAGGCCATGTGCACCACCATCACCAACCAGAGGTCGCAATCGGGTACCCTATACCCGTACCCTACCCGATACCCGGCTACCCGTACCCGGCCGGGTACGGGTATGGGTACCGGTTTGCGACCCTGGTGCGGCCGGGTACGGGTAAGGAATCAAAACCCGTTTTCGACCTCTGCCACCAACTCCACCACTTCCACCACCACCGACTCCACCACCATCGACTCCACTACCTCCAACTCCACCACTTCCAACTCCTCCACCATCAACTCCACCACCACTTCCACCAACTCCACCACCATCTCCTTCACCTCCACCACCTCCAAATCCTCCTCCACCACCATCAACTCCACCACCACCAACTCCACCACCACCAACTCCACCACCAACTCCACCACCTCCACCACCACCACCTCCACCACCACCTCCACCACCAACTCCACCACCACCACCAACTCCACCACCACCTCCACCACCTCCATCAACTCCACCTCCACCACCACCCTCCACCACCAACTCCACCACCTCCACCACCACCTCCTCCACCACCACCTCCACCACCAACTCCACCACCTCCACCACCAACTCCTCCACCACCACCTCCACCACCTCCAACTCCTCTACCATCAACTCCACCACCACCTCCACCACCAACTCCACCACCACCACCTCTACCACCAACTCCACCACCTCCACCACCAACTCCTCCACCACCATCTCCACCACCTCCAACTCCTCCTCTACCATCAACTCCATCACCACCACCTCCACCACCAACTCCACCACCACCACCAACTCCACCACCTCCACCACCTCCATCAACTCCACCTCCACCACCTCCACCACCACCTCCACCACCTCCACCACCAACTCCACCACCACCTCCTTCACCTCCACCACCAACTCCACCACCTCCACCACCAACTCCTCCACCACCACCACCTCCAACTCCTCTACCATCAACTCCACCACCACCTCCACCATCAACTCCACCACCTCCACCACCAACTCCACCACCAACTCCACCACCACCACTTCCACCTCCACCACCAACTCCACCACCACCAACTTCACCACCACCAACTCCACCACCTCCACCACCACCTCCACCACCAACTCCACCATCACCACCAACTCCACCACCACCACCACCACCTCCACCACCTCCAACTCCTCTACCATCAACTCCTCTACCACCACCTCCACCACCAACTCCACCACCACCATCTCCTTCACCACCTCCACCTCCAAATCCTCCTCCACCACCACCATCACCATCAACTCCACCACCTCCACCACCAACTCCACCACCAACTCCACCACCACCTCCACCACCAACTCCTCCACCACCACCTCCACCACCAACTCCACCATCACCACCAACTCCACCACCACCAACTCCACCACCACCACCTCCACCACCAACTCCACCATCACCACCAACTCCACCACCACCTCCACCACCACCACCTCCACCACCTCCAACTCCTCTACCATCAACTCCACCACCACCTCCACCACCAACTCCACCACCACCATCTCCTTCACCACCTCCACCTCCAAATCCTCCTCCACCATCACCATCAACTCCACCACCTCCACCACCAACTCCACCACCAACTCCACCACCACCTCCACCACCACCTCCACCACCAACTCCACCACCACCAACTCCACCACCTCCACCACCACCTCCAACTCCTCTACCATCAACTCCACCACCACCTCCACCACCACCACCTCCACCACCAACTCCACCACCACCACTTCCACCTCCACCACCAACTCCACCACCACCAACTCCACCACCTCCACCACCACCACCTCCACCACCACCTCCACCACCAACTCCACCATCACCACCAACTCCACCACCACCTCCACCACCTCCAACTCCTCTACCATCAACTCCTCTACCACCACCTCCACCACCAACTCCACCACCACCTCCACCACCAACTCCACCACCACCACCATCTCCTTCACCACCTCCACCTCCAAATCCTCCTCCACCACCACCATCACCATCAACTCCACCACCTCCACCACCAACTCCACCACCAACTCCACCACCACCTCCACCACCAACTCCTCCACCACCACCTCCACCACCAACTCCACCATCACCACCAACTCCACCACCACCACCACCACCACCTCCACCTCCACCACCAACTCCACCATCACCACCAACTCCACCACCACCTCCACCACCACCACCTCCACCACCTCCAACTCCTCTACCATCAACTCCACCACCACCTCCACCACCAACTCCACCACCACCATCTCCCTCACCACCTCCACCTCCAAATCCTCCTCCACCATCACCATCAACTCCACCACCAACTCCACCACCAACTCCACCACCACCTCCACCACCACCTCCACCACCAACTCCACCACCACCAACTCCACCACCTCCACCACCAACTCCACCATCACCACCAACTCCACCACCACCAACTCCACCACCTCCACCACCACCACCACCACCTCCACCACCACCTCCACCACCAACTCCACCATCACCACCACCCTCCACCACCACCTCCACCACCACCACCTCCACCACCTCCAACTCCTCTACCATCAATTCCACCACCACCTCCACCACCAACTCCACCACCACCATCTCCTTCACCACCTCCACCTCCAAATCCTCCTCCACCACCACCATCACCATCAACTCCACCACCTCCACCACCAACTCCACCACCACCTCCACCACCACCTCCACCACCAACTCCACCACCTCCACCACCACCTCCACCTCCAAATCCTCCTCCACCACCACCATCACCATCAACTCCACCACCTCCACCACCAACTCCACCACCAACTCCACCACCACCTCCACCACCAACTCCTCCACCACCACCTCCACCACCAACTCCACCATCACCACCAACTCCACCACCACCAACTCCACCACCACCACCTCCACCACCAACTCCACCATCACCACCAACTCCACCACCTCCACCACCACCACCTCCACCACCTCCAACTCCTCTACCATCAACTCCCACCACCACCTCCACCACCAACTCCACCACCACCATCTCCTTCACCACCTCCACCTCCAAATCCTCCACCATCACCATCAACTCCACCACCTCCACCACCAACTCCACCACCAACTCCACCACCACCTCCACCACCACCTCCACCACCAACTCCACCACCACCAACTCCACCACCTCCACCACCACCTCCAACTCCTCTACCATCAACTCCACCACCACCTCCACCACCACCACCTCCACCACCAACTCCACCACCACCACTTCCACCTCCACCACCAACTCCACCACCACCAACTCCACCACCACCAACTCCACAACCTCCACCACCACCTCCACCACCAACTCCACCATCACCACCAACTCCACCACCACCTCCACCACCACCACCTCCACCACCTCCAACTCCTCTACCATCAACTCCACCACCACCTCCACCACCAACTCCACCACCACCATCTCCTTCACCACCTCCACCTCCAAATCCTCCTCCACCATCACCATCAACTCCACCACCTCCACCACCAACTCCACCACCAACTCCACCACCACCTCCACCACCAACTCCACCACCACCAACTCCACCACCTCCACCACCACCTCCAACTCCTCTACCATCAACTCCACCACCACCTCCACCACCACCACCTCCACCACCAACTCCACCACCACCACTTCCACCTCCACCACCAACTCCACCACCACCAACTCCACCACCACCAACTCCACCACCTCCACCACCACCTCCACCACCACCTCCACCACCACCACCTCCACCACCTCCAACTCCTCTACCATCAACTCCTCTACCACCACCTCCACCACCAACTCCACCACCACCATCTCCTTCACCACCTCCACCTCCAAATCCTCCTCCACCACCACCATCACCATCAACTCCACCACCTCCACCACCAACTCCACCACCAACTCCACCACCACCTCCACCACCAACTCCTCCACCACCACCTCCACCACCAACTCCACCATCACCACCAACTCCACCACCACCAACTCCACCACCACCACCTCCACCTCCACCACCAACTCCACCATCACCACCAACTCCACCACCACCTCCACCACCACCACCTCCAACTCCTCTACCATCAACTCCACCACCACCTCCACCACCAACTCCACCACCACCATCTCCTTCACCACCTCCACCTCCAAATCCTCCTCCACCATCACCATCAACTCCACCACCTCCACCACCAACTCCACCACCAACTCCACCACCACCTCCACCACCACCTCCACCACCAACTCCACCACCACCAACTCCACCACCTCCACCACCACCTCCACCACCAACTCCACCATCACCACCAACTCCACCACCACCAACTCCACCACCTCCACCACCACCACCTCCACCACCTCCACCACCACCTCCACCACCAACTCCACCATCACCACCACCTCCACCACCACCTCCACCACCACCACCTCCACCAACTCCAACTCCTCTACCATCAACTCCACCACCACCTCCACCACCAACTCCACCACCACCATCTCCTTCACCACCTCCACCTCCAAATCCTCCTCCACCACCACCATCACCATCAACTCCACCACCTCCACCACCAACTCCACCACCAACTCCACCACCACCTCCACCACCACCTCCACCACCAACTCCACCACCTCCACCACCACCTCCACCTCCAAATCCTCCTCCACCACCACCATCACCATCAACTCCACCACCTCCACCACCAACTCCACCACCACCTCCACCACCACCAACTCCACCACCTCCACCACCACCTCCACCACCAACTCCACCATCACCACCAACTCCACCACCTCCACCACCACCACCTCCACCACCACCACCAACTCCACCACCACCACCACCAACTCCACCACTGCTGCCTCCCAGCGCATTTACCATCGTCGCTTCAGAAGAGTTCTCTCTCTCTGCTTGTGTGTGTCTCTGTGTGTCTCTCTGCTGTCTGTGTGTCTCTGTGTGTCTCTCTGTTGTCTGTGTGTCTCTGTGTCTCTCTCTGCTTGTGTGTGTCTCTGTGTGTCTCTCTGCTGTCTGTGTGTCTCTGTGTCTCTTTCTGCTTGTGTGTGTCTCTGTGTGTCTCTCTGCTGTCTGTGTGTCTCTGTGTCTCTCTCTGCTTGTGTGTGTCTCTGTGTGTCTCTCTGCTGTCTGTGTGTCTCTGTGTGTCTCTCTGTTGTCTGTGTGTCTCTGTGTCTCTCTCTGCTTGTGTGTGTCTCTGTGTGTCTCTCTGCTGTCTGTGTGTCTCTGTGTCTCTTTCTGCTTGTGTGTGTCTCTGTGTGTCTCTCTGCTGTCTGTGTGTCTCTGTGTCTCTCTCTGCTTGTGTGTGTCTCTGTGTGTCTCTCTGCTGTCTGTGTGTCTCTGTGTCTCTCTCTGCTGTCTGTGTGTCTCTGTGTGTCTCTCTGCTGTCTGTGTGTCTCTGTGTCTCTTTCTGCTTGTGTGTGTCTCTGTGTGTCTCTCTGCTGTCTGTGTGTCTCTGTGTGTCTCTCTGCTGTCTGTGTGTCTCTGTGTCTCTCTCTGCTTGTGTGTGTCTCTGTGTGTCTCTCTGCTGTCTGTGTGTCTCTGTGTGTCTCTCTGCTGTCTGTGTGTCTCTCTGCTGTCTGTGTGTCTCTGTGTGTCTCTCTGCTGTCTGTGTGTCTCTGTGTGTCTCTCTGCTGTCTGTGTGTCTCTCTGCTTGTGTCTCTGTGTGTCTCTCTGCTGTCTGTGTGTCTCTGTGTGTCTCTCTGCTGTCTGTGTGTCTCTGTGTGTCTCTCTGCTTGTGTCTCTGTGTGTCTCTCTGCTGTCTGTGTGTCTCTGTGTGTCTCTCTGCTGTCTGTGTGTCTCTGTGTGTCTCTCTGCTGTCTGTGTGTCTCTGTGTGTCTCTCTGCTGTCTGTGTGTCTCTGTGTGTCTCTCTGCTGTCTGTGTGTCTCTGTGTGTCTCTCTGCTGTCTGTGTGTCTCTGTGTGTCTCTCTGCTGTCTGTGTGTCTCTGTGTGTCTCTCTGCTGTCTGTGTGTCTCTGTGTGTCTCTCTGCTGTCTGTGTGTCTCTGTGTGTCTCTCTGCTGTCTGTGTGTCTCTGTGTGTCTCTCTGCTGTCTGTGTGTCTCTGTGTATCTCTCTGCTGTCTGTGTGTCTCTGTGTGTCTCTCTGCTGTCTGTGTGTCTCTGTGTGTCTCTCTGCTGTCTGTGTGTCTCTGTGTCTCTCTGCTTGTGTGTCTGTGTGTCTCTGTGTATCTCTCTGCTGTCTGTGTGTCTCTGTGTGTCTCTCTGCTGTCTGTGTGTCTCTGTGTGTCTTTCTGCTTGTGTGTCTCTGTGTCTCTCTCTGCTGTCTGTGTGTCTCTGTGTGTCTCTCTGCTGTCTGTGTGTCTCTGTGTCTCTCTCTGCTGTCTGTGTGTCTCTGTGTGTCTCTCTGCTGTCTGTGTGTCTCTGTGTGTCTCTCTGCTGTCTGTGTGTCTCTGTGTATCTCTCTGCTTGTGTGTGTCTCTGTGTGTCTCTGCCTGTGTGTCTGTGTGTTTCTGTGTGTCTCTCTGCTTGTGTCTCTGTGTGTCTCTGTGTGTCTCTCTCTGCCTGTGTGACTGTGTGTCTCTTTCTGCTTGTGTGTCTGTCTGTGTGTCTCTGTGTGTCTCTCTCTGTGTGTCTCTGTGTGTGTGTCTCTCTCTGTGTCTGTGTGTCTATGTTGTGTCTCTCTCTGTGTCTCTGTGTTGTGTGTCTGTGTTGTGTGTCTCTCTCTGTGTTTCTCTCTCTGCTTGTGTGTCTGTGTGTCTCTGTGTGTCTCTCTCTGCTTGTGTGTCTGTGTGCGTGTCTCTGTGTATCTCTTTCTGCTTTTGTGTCTGTGTGTCTCTGTGTGTGTCTCTCTCTGCCTGTGTGTCGGTGTGTCTCTGCTTGTTTGTGTGTCTCTCTCTGTGTGTGTGTCTGTGTGTCTCTGTGTTGTCTTTCTCTGCTTTTCTGTGTGTCTCTCTGCTTATGTCTGTGTGTCTCTCTCTGCCTGTGTGTCTGTCTGTGTCTCTGTGTGTCTCTTTCTGCTTGTGTATCTGTGTGTCTCTGTGTTGTCTCTCTCTGCTTGTGTCTGTCTGTGTGTCTCTCTGCCTGTGTGTCTCTCTCTGCTTGTGTGTCTGTGGGTCTCTGTGTGTCTCTCTCTGCTTGTTTGTCTCTCTCTGCCTGTGTGTCTGTGTGTCTCTGTGTGTCTCTCTTTGCTTGTGTGTCTGTGTGTCTCTGTGTGTCTCTCTCTGCTTGTGTGTCTGTGTGTCTCTGTGTGTCTCTCTCTGCTTGTTTGTCTGTGTGTCTCTTTGTGTCTCTCTCTGTCTGTGTCTCTGTGTGTCTCTCTCTGCCTGTGTGTCTGTGTGTCTCTCTCTGCTTGTGTGTCTGTGTGTCTCTGTGTGTCTCTCTGCTTGTTTGTCTGTGTGTCTCTTTGTGTCTCTCTCTGTCTGTGTGTCTCTTTGTGTCTCTCTCTGCCTGTGTGTCTGTGTGTCTCTCTCTGCTTGTTTGTCTGTGTGTCTCTCTCTGCCTGTGTGTCTCTGTGTCTCTCTCTCTGCTTGTGTGTCTCTCTCTGCTTATGTGTGTGTCTCCGGCAAAACAACCTCCTACCTCCTCGCGGTGCCGGACGGGCAACACTGTCGTGGGCAGTGCTGTGGGGGGAGGGCCAATGCCCATTGGCCTCTCCCCTCATGGCGTCTGTGACCACCACAGTGGCTAAACGGGGGCTCTGGACGGGTGCGAGGGGCTGGTAACCCCTCCACCTTCAATTAACCACCACTAAACTACGAATTAAACATAAACCTGTAATTAATAAGCTTGTGCCGGAGGCCCCGGGGGGTCAGGCTTTTATGACGTCTCCTGGCCAAACCCCATTTGGCGGAGCCAGGAGATTGAATTTTAACCCTCGGGGCTTCTCCAGAAACAACGAAAAACCATTGCGGATGGCCACGTGGAATGTTCGAACGCTCACTGCGGAGGAGAGGCTGCCACTCCTCTGTCGGGAGCTGGACCGGTACCGCCTGGATCTCTGTGGCATTCAGGAGGTCCGGTGGACCGGTTCTGGCTCCTGCCACCATGAGGGGTGGACAGTCCTCTACTCGGGGCAGGAGACTGCCAAACAACAGGGTGTGGCTCTTCTTCTGAACAAAAGAATGAAGGGGGCGTGGGAGCGTGGCGGTGAGGTGTGGGAAGCTGTAAGCCCCAGGATACTTTGGGCTCGCCTTCCCATCAACCAGAGGCGAGGAGTGGTGGTCGTGGTTACTTATGCCCCCACCGAAGACGAACATCCGTGGAGGGATGCAGGCAAAGCCGATGAGTCGGACGCTTTCTATGACCTCCTGTCACAGGTGCTGGCTAAAGTGGCCACTCGGGACAGAGTCATCTTGTTGGGTGACTTCAATGCCCGAGTTGGTCATGATGCTGGCACCTGGTCTGGAGTGATTGGAAGGCATGGGCCAGATCAGCTCAATAATAACGGTAGGAGGCTGCTAGATTTTTGTGCAGCCCATGGGCTTGTAATTACCAACACGCTCTTCCGGCATCGGCGCATCCACACAACATCATGGATGCATGCCGGGTCCAAGCAAGAACATCTGCTGGACTACATAGTGACGGACCAGCGGATGCGAGCCCATGTCCTTGACACCAGGACCTACCGTGGAGCTGATCTGCCCTCTGACCATCGACTAGTCATCTGTAAGATGCGCCTGCCATTCTTCCACTCCGGTGGTGGGTGTACACCCAGGATCCCATTCCAACCAAAAGTGGCCTGGTCTAAGTTAGCTGATGAAAGTTGCAAGCGAGAATTTCATCATCGCTTGCAGCTGGGGTTGGCATCGTCCCCCACTCCTCCTGATGTCGAGGGTAAATGGGCGAGGTTTAAGACTGTGACTCATGCAGCTGCAATGGCTGCTTTGGGTACGCGGTCCAGACCTCCCCGGGAACCCTGGCTGACGGAGGAGGTGTTCAGGTTAATTGAGAAAAAGCGACAGGCCCACTCTCATCGCCTACAGCATCCCACGTCAGAGAATGAGGAGGTTTACCGCAGCCTTCGCTCGGAGGTTCGGAGAGCCGTAAGGCGCTGTAAGGATGGGTGGTGGTCGCGGGTTGCTGAGGAGATGGAGTCTGCCTCAGTGGCCCGCGATCACAAATCACTATTTAACTCCATCAAAAAAGTAACCTGCAGCGCCACACCTATTACCATCAGAGGAAAAAACGGTGATCCAATCTCCGACCCCCAGGAACAGGTTTGCAGATTTGCTGAGCATTTCTGTGAGGTCCTGGGGGAGGGAAAATCTCTCAGCCAGGAAAACATCATGGCACAAAGTGGGGATAACCCTGCTGAGGCTGCGGTGCCTCAAATATTGGAAGAGGTCACCCCCTGTGAGTGGCTGGCTGAGGTACCATCTGTTGAGGAAGTACTGAGGGCGATCCGGAGTCTGAGACCAGGGAAGGCACCGGGCAGAGATGATCTCCCAAGCGAAATGCTGAGGGAGGGTGGCGTTTGTGCACAGACTGCCCTATATGACATCATAACAACAGTCTGGACCACTGGACGGGTTCCGCAGGACTGGAAGGATGCCCTGGTGGTCCCCCTCTTTAAGAAGGGGGACCGTACCGACTGTAACAACTACAGGGGCATCTCACTCCTCAGTGTGCCGGGTAAGGTCCTGGCAAGGATTATTCAACATCGCCTTGCTAGGCATGCTGAGGAGAGGCTTGCGGAGCCCCAATGCGGTTTCAGGAAAGGGCGGTCCTGCACAGATGCCATATTTTCTGTCCGTTTGCTACAGCAGAGGTGTAGGGAATTCCAAAAAGACCTACATCTCTGCTTTATTGACCTGGTCAAGGCCTATGATACCATCAGTAGGACTGGGCTCTGGGTTGTTCTTCGTGCTTTCGGAGTCCCTGACCCTCTGCTCACGATCATTAAGGACCTTCATGATGGTGAGCGGGCCCGGGTAAAACTACGTGGCCGGGAGTCGGAGCCTTTCCCTGTACACCTTGGAGTGCGACAGGGATGTCCTCTGGCTCCCACATTATTTAACATCTATTTCGACTGCGTAGTTCGTGAAGCCTTCAATAGCTGTACCGGGGGAATTACCATTTGGTACAGATATAATTGGAGGCTGATCGACGCCCGGGTGCGATCAAGGGATGGCTCCCTATTGGTCAACCACGTTATGTATGCCGATGATTTGGTAATAGCTGCTCATTCAGAAGAGGAGTTGGAGACGCTGCTGCTGAGACTGGAGTGTGCCACTAAGAGGTGGGGCCTTACCATCAGCCCCACCAAAACTAAGCACCTGCCTGGGTATTTTGTACCATCGGGCACTCCACCCCCACAACTCCCAATCGGTGATGGGGCAGTAGTGGAGAGAGTGGAGAGTTTCCCATACCTGGGCAGTGTGCTCATGACCGGCTCCAGTTTATCAGCAGAGGTCTCACTCCGAATCAGTCGAGCGGCAATATCTTTTCATCGGTTGCGTAACGCTGTGTGGAAGCTACCTGGTCTGTCGCTCCGCACGAAGCTTCAGGTCTTCTCGGCCACGGTCATTCCCTCCCTTCTCTACGCTTGCGAAACGTGGACCCCCCTAGTGGAGCATCTTCGCCGGTTGGAAACATTTAGGCTGGCCTGCCTACGATCCATCCTGGGTTTAACCAGGCTGGATTGTGTGAGGAGCTCACAAGTCCTTGAAAGATCTGGGCAAAGTCCCATCAGTGAGCTCCTCCGGCAGGCAAGGCTGCGTTGGCTGGGTCATGTAGCCCGCATGCCCAGCCACCGCATGCCTAAACAGCTTTTGTTCGGCCGGATCGAGGGGGCTAAACGGGCGCGGCACGGGCTAGAGAAGAGATGGAGTGATGTGGTACAGGAGGACGTGGAGCTGAGTGGACTTGCCGATGACTGGTACCAGCGGTGTCAAGATCGGCCTCAGTGGAGGAGGCTCGTGAAGGACGCTACTGGGCAGTTGGAGGCAGTCGCCCTCCAACAACAACGGAGGGCGGAGGAGCGACGCTCACAACAACGAGCGGAGCGCCGGGTGGCTAAAGCACAGCAATTTGGCACAGTAGGGGGCACAGGTGGTGCATCAGCCAGTCATCTCGGTCATCTCGGTCAGTCGACCCGTGGCACCTGGGTCTGCCCCGTGACCTCCTGCCAGCGGGCGTTCGACACTTCACGTGGCCTCAGGGTGCACATGGCCTGGCACAAGCGTCGTGGTGACGTCACCGCCACTTAGTGGCGAATGGCGGTTGTTGTTGTCTCTGTGTGTCTGTGTGTGTCTGTGTTGTCTCTGTGTGTCTTTGTGTGTTTGTCTGTGTGTCTCTGTGTGTCTCTCTCTGCCTGTGTGTCTGTGTCTCTGTGTGTCTCTCTCTGATTGTGTGTCTGTGTGTCTCTGTGTGTCTCTAACTGCTTGTGTGTGTGTCTGTGCGTCTCTGTGTGTCTCTCTCTGCTCGTCTGTCTGTGTGTCTCTGTGTGTCTCTCTCTGCTTGTGTGTCTGTGTGTCTCTGTGTGTCTCTCTCTGCTGTCTGTGTGTCTCTGTGTGTCTCTCTGCTTGTGTGTCTGTGTGTCTCTGTGTTGTCTCTCTCTGCCTGTCTGTGTGTCTCTGTGTGTCTCTCTCTGCTTGTGTGTCTGTGTGTCTCTCTCTGCTTGTGTGTCTGTGTGTCTCTGTGTGTGTCTCTCTGCTTGTGTGTGTGTTTGTGTGTCTCTGTGTGTCTCTCTCTGCTTGTGTCTGTCTGTGTCTCTGTGTGTCTCTCTCTGCTTGTGTCTGTCTGTGTCTCTGTGTGTCTCTCTCTGCTTGTGTCTTTGTGTGTCTCTGTGTGTCTCTCTCTGCCTGTGTGTCTATCTGTGTGTCTCTGTGTTGTCTCTCTCTGCTTGTGTGTCTGTGTGTCTCTGTGTGTCTCTCTCTGCCTGTGTGTCTATCTGTGTGTCTCTGTGTGTCTCTCTCTGCTTGTGTCTGTCTGTGTCTCTGTGTGTCTCTCTCTGCTTGTGTCTCTGTGTGTCTCTCTCTGCCTGTGTGTCTATCTGTGTGTCTCTGTGTGTCTCTCTCTGCCTGTGTGTCTGTGTGTCTCTCTCTGTGTGTGTGTCTGTGTGTCTCTGTGTTGTCTTTCTCTGCTTTTCTGTGTGTCTCTGTGTGTCTCTCTGCTTATGTCTGTGTGTCTCTCTCTGCCTGTGTGTCTGTGTCTCTGTGTGTCTCTTTCTGCTTGTGTGTCTGTGTGTCTCTGTGTTGTCTCTCTGCTTGTGTCTGTCTCTGTGTGTCTCTCTCTGCCTGTGTCTCTCTCTGCTTGTGTGTCTGTGGGTCTCTGTGTGTCTCTCTCTGCTTGTTTGTCTGTGTGTGTCTCTCTCTGCCTGTGTGTCTGTGTGTCTCTGTGTGTCTCTCTTTGCTTGTGTGTCTGTGTCTATGTGTCTCTCTCTCTGCTTGTGTGTGTGTCTCTGTGTGTCTCTCTCTGCCTGTGTCTGTGTCTCTCTCTCTCTGCTTGTGTGTGTGTCTGTGTGTCTCTCTCTGCCTGTGTCTGTGTGTCTCTGTGTGTCTCTCTGCTTGTGTGTGTGTGTCTCTGTGTATCTCTTTCTGCTTTTGTGTCTGTGGGTCTCTGTGTGTGTCTCTCTCTGCCTGTGTGTCGGTGTGTCTCTGCTTGTTTGTGTGTCTGTGTGTCTCTCTGTGTGTGTGTGTCTGTGTGTCTCTGTGTTGTCTTTCTCTGCTTTTCTGTGTGTCTCTCTGCTTATGTCTGTGTGTCTCTCTCTGCCTGTGTGTCTGTGTCTCTGTGTGTCTCTTTCTGCTTGTGTGTCTGTGTGTCTCTGTGTGTCTCTCTTTGCTTGTGTGTCTGTGTCTATGTGTCTCTCTCTGCTTGTGTGTGTGTCTCTGTGTGTCTCTCTCTGCCTGTGTCTGTGTGTCTGTGTCTCTCTCTCTCTGCTTGTGTGTGTGTCTGTGTGTCTCTCTCTGCCTGTGTCTGTGTGTCTCTGTGTGTCTCTCTCTCTGCTTGTGTGTGTGTGTCTCTGTGTATCTCTTTCTGCTTTTGTGTCTGTGGGTCTCTGTGTGTGTCTCTCTCTGCCTGTGTGTCGGTGTGTCTCTGCTTGTTTGTGTGTCTGTGTGTGTGTGTCTGTGTGTCTCTGTGTTGTCTTTCTCTGCTTTTCTGTGTGTCTCTCTGCTTATGTCTGTGTGTCTCTCTCTGCCTGTGTGTTTGTGTGTCTGTCTCTCTACTTGTGTGTCTGTGTGTCCCTGTGTGTCTCTCTCTGCCTGTGTGTCTGTGTGTCTCTGTGTGTCTCTCTCTGTCTGTGTGTCTCTGTGTGTCTCTCTCTGCCTGTGTGTCTCTGTGTGTCTGTCTCTGCTTGTGTGTCTGTGTGTCCCTGTGTGTCTCTCTCTGCCTGTGTGTCTATGTGTCTCTGTGTGTCTCTCTCTGCTTGTGTGTCTGTGTGTCTGTCTCTCTGCTTGTGTTTCTGTGTGTCTCTGTGTTGTCTCTCTCTGCCTGTCTGTCTGTGTGTCTCTGTGTGTCTCTCTCTGCTTGTGTGTCTCTGTGTGTGTCTCTCTGCTTGTGTCTGTCTGTGTCTCTGTGTGTCTCTCTCTGCTTGTGTCTCTGTGTGTCTCTGTGTGTCTCCCTCTGCCTGTGTGTCTATCTGTGTGTCTCTGTGTTGTCTCTCTCTGCTTGTGTGTCTGTGTGTTTCTCTCTGTGTGTGTGTCTGTGTGTCTCTGTGTTGTCTTTCTCTGCTTTTCTGTGTGTCTCTGTGTGTCTCTCTGCTTATGTCTGTGTGTCTCTCTCTGCCTGTGTGTCTGTCTGTGTCTCTGTGTGTCTCTTTCTGCTTGTGTATCTGTGTGTCTCTGTTGTCTCTCTCTGCTTGTGTGTCTGTGTGTCTCTCTCTGTGTCTGTGTCTGTGTGTCTCTGTGTTGTCTTTCTCTGTTTTTCTGTGTGTCTCTGTGTGTCTCTCTGCTTATGTCTGTGTGTCTCTCTCTGCCTGTGTGTCTGTGTGTCTCTGTGTCTCTCTCTCTGCTTGTGTGTCTGTGTGTCTCTGTGTGTGTCTCTCTGCTTGTGTGTGTATTTGTGTGTCCGTGTGTCTCTCTCTGCTTGTGTCTGTCTGTGTCTCTGTGTGTCTCTCTTTGCTTGTGTGTCTGTGTGTCTCTGTGTCTGTCTCTCTGCCTGTGTGTCTGTGTCTCTCTTTGTGTCTCTTTCTGCCTGTGTGTCTCTGTGTGTCTCTCTCTGCTTGTGTGTCTGTGTGTCTCTGTGTGTCTCTCTCTTCTTATGTGTGTGTCTCTGTGTGTGTCTCTGTGGGTATGTGTGTGTGTCTGTGTTGTCTCTGTGTTTCTGTGTGTTTGTCTGTGTGTCTCTCTCTCTGCCTGTGTGTCTATGTGTCTCTGTGTGTCTCTCTCTGATTGTGTGTCTGTGTGTCTCTGTGTGTCTCTCTCTGCTTGTGTGTGTGTCTATCTCTGCTTGTCTGTCTGTGTGTCTCTGTGTCTCTGTGTGTCTCTCTCTGCTTGTGTGTCTGTGTGTCTCTGTGTTCTCTCTCTGCTTGTGTGTCTGTGTGTCTCTGTGTGTCTCTCTCTGCTGTCTGTGTGTCTCTGTGTGTCTCTTTGCTTGTGTGTCTGTGTGTCTCTGTGTTCTTTCTCTCTGCCTGTCTGTCTGTGTGTCTCTGTGTGTCTCTCTCTGCTTGTGTCTCTGTGTGTCTCTCTCTGCCTGTGTGTCTATCTGTGTGTCTCTGTGTTGTCTCTCTCTGCTTGTGTGTCTGTGTGTCTCTGTCTTGTCTCTCTCTGCTTGTGTGTCTGTGTCTCTGTGTGTCTCTCTCTGCTTGTGTCTCTGTGTGTCTGTGTGTCTCTTTCTGTGTGTCTCTGCTTATGTCTGTGTGTCCCTGTGTGTCTCTCTGCTTATGTCTGTGTGTCTCTGTGTGTCTCTCTCTGCTTGTGTGTCTGTGTGTCTCTGTGTGTGTCTCTCTGCTTATGTGTGTGTCTCTGTGTGTGTCTCTGTGTGTCTGTGTGTCTCTGTGTTGTCTCTATGTGTCTCTGTGTGTTTGTCTGTGTGTCTTTGTGTGTCTCTCTCTCTGCTTGTGTGTTTCTGTGTGTGTGTCTTTATGCTTGTGTGTGTGTTTGTGTGTCTCTCTCTGATTGTGTCTCTGTGTGTCTCTCTCTGCCTGTGTGTCTGTCTGTGTGTCTCTGTGTTGTCTCTTTCTGCTTGTGTGTCTGTGTGTGTGTTTCTTTCTCTGCATGTCTGTCTGTGTGTCTCTGTGTGTCTCTCTGCTTGTGTGTGTGTTTGTGTGTCTCTGTGTCTCTCTCTGCTTATGTGTGTGTCTCTGTGTGTGTCTCAGTGTGTCTGTGTGTCTCTGTGTGTGTCTGTGTTGTCTCTGTGTGTCTCTGTGTGTTTGTCTGTGTGTCTCTGTGTGTCTCTCTCTGCCTGTGTGTCTGTGTGTCTCTGTGTGTCTCTCTCTGCTTTTGTCTGTCTGTCTCTGTGTGTCTATCTCTGCTTGTGTCTCTGTGTGACTCTGTGTTGTCTTTTTCTGCTTGTGTGTCTGTCTGTGTGTCTGTGTGTCTCTGTGTTGTGTCTCTCTGCTTGTGTCTGTTGGTGTGTGTCTCTGTGTTGTCTCTCTGCTTGTGTGTCTGTGTGTCTCTGTGTTGTATCTCTCTCTGCTTGTGTGTGTGTCTGTGTGTCTCTGTGTCTCTCTCTGCTTGTGTCTGTTGGTGTGTGTCTCTGTGTTGTCTCTCTTCTTGTGTCTCTGTGTGTCTCTGGGTGTTTCTCTTTCTGCTTGTGTCTCTGTGTGTCTGTCTGTGTGTCTCTGTGTTGTCTCTTTCTGCTTGTGTCTCTGTGTGTCTCTGTTTGTCTCTGTCTGCCTGTGTGTGTGTCTGTGTGTCTCTGTGTTGTCTCTCTCTGGTTGTCTGTCTGTGTATCTCTGTGTTGTCTCTGTGTCTGTGTGTCTGTGTGTCTCTGTGTGTGTCTCTCTGCTTGTGTCTGTCTGTGTGTCTCTGTGTTGTCTCTCTCTGCTGTCTGTGTGTCTCTGTGTGTGTCTCTCTGCTTGTGTCTGTATGTGTGTCTCTGCGTCTCTCTCTGCTTTTGTGTCTGTGTGTCTCTGTGTTTGTCTCTCTCTGCTTATGTGTGTGTCTCTGTGTGTATCTCTGTGTTGTCTCTGTGTGTTTGTCTGTGTGTCTCTGTGTGTCTCTCTCTGCCTGTGTCTCTGTGTGTCTCTGTTGTCTTTCTCTGCTTGTGTGTCTGTCTGTGTGTCTCTGTGTCTATGTTTTGTCTCTCTCTCAAATTTAGTTCTACCTGATGACGGTTGCTTATGTTGCAATCGAAACGTCTTATTCTATTATTTAATTTATTTTCTTTCTACGCGACTTTACCGTACGAACCAATAATAACAATGCATACCTGTCAACCCATACAGTTTAGCCATATTCTTGTACAGGGAAATTTAGTTTTCAGGTCCATACGGCTTACAGCCATTTCAATACTGGCAAAAAAAAAATGTCTATTCGTTTGTGTGCTTCTCCCTTGCGATCGGGCTTTGTAGGATTGACGTTGAGGTTTGTAAGGGCACGGGGAAACCAACAAGGTCTGAATTGGTCTATAATAAGAAAGGCACTGATAAGGGGTTGACAGGTATGAGAATGTGCGTCATCCATGAACATTTTTATTGTAGCCTGTGATGGCAACATGGTGCAAAATGCCGAAACAGGAGGAGGATTTCTCCACAACTCTGTGGCTGTCGCCTGACGATTCCGGTTGTAATTACTGGCGAAATGTCACGGTGCCCGAATTGTAAACGATGTCGTGGATTTACTCTCCAACAGTCAAGCGGTGTGGTGCTGAACCAGTAACGAATTGGCCACGTTTTGTGTACGCGACAACCCCTTACTAATTGACCGTGTGTGTGGGCGGTGGTAGCGGGGTTTAACGACGCCACATTTACGCGGTGTAACCCAACAACAAAATATCTCCCCTCTGTCATGGATATCCACCGCACCGTTGCATTGTTATGCTTTGAACGGTTCGAGAAGGAGCGATTAAAACGGTTCGACCGCTTTCGTTTGAATTCCAGCGTCGGGCGTCCCGCAGAAATGGAGGCGAGAGACTCGGTGGAGGAAACGGACTCGTCCTCCCCGGACGCCGGCCGGCGGAGGAATTCTTGCAACTCCTCCTCGCCCGACTCGAAGTGCGCCATCTGCCTGGACCGCATGGACAACCGCGCCCTGGCGAGCTCCTGCATGCACAGCTTCTGCTTCCTGTGCATCCTCGAGTGGGCCAAGAACAAGGCGGACTGCCCGCTGTGCAAGCAGCCCTTCCGCTCGATCATCTACAACGTCAGGAGCAACTCCAGCTTCGACGAGTACTGGCTCACGCCCGAGGAGAACGGCTCCTTCTCGAGCCCCGAGGGCCGGCGCTTCCGCTACCGCTCGACGCTCACGCACGAGCGCCTGCGCGCCGAGCGGCGGGAGGAGTCGGGCGTGCTCTTCGAGGCGGCTTCGAGGCGCCGGCCGCCCTCGCACGTCGACGCGCACATCCAGCAGATGCTGCAGCAGCTGCGCGAGCGCCGGCGTGCCCGCCTCAACAACCGCAGCCTGCGCTGCCTCAAGGAGGAGGAGCTGATGGCGTTCCGCAGGGCGCTGTACCGGCGGGGCGTGCGGGTGCGGCGCGTGGAAGACGGCGGGCGCCACCGCACCGTCAGCCCCGAGTTCTTCCTGCAGAACCCGGCGACGCTGCACCGCCTGGTGCCGTGGCTCAAGCGCGAGCTGACGGTGCTGTTCGGGCGCAGGGAGGCGATCGTGAGCTTCGTGCTCCGCCGCATCCTGGAGAACATCACGCGCTTCCACCTGGAGAGCGACGCCTTCCTGCGGGACCTGAGGCCCACGCTGCTGAACCGCACGGAGCACTTCCTCCACGAGTTCGCCAGCTTCGCCCGCTCGCCCTTCAACATGGAGGCGTACGACGAGCGCGCCTTCTACGACGCGGTCGTGCCGGCCGAAGGCGCCGGGAGCAGCGAGTCGTCCGTCATCGCCATCTCGCCGGAGCCCGCGGACGACCCGCCCGGCACGCGCACGCCGTGCCTCCTCGGGTCCCCCTCGTCGCCGCCATCTCCCCCGGGGCTCTCCGAGTGGGACGACGAGACCCCGGGGCCCTCCTACGCGAGCCGGGAGGAGACGGTTCCGGACGGCAGCCCGGAGACGCCGGATCTGCGGTGCTGGAGCAGGCGCGGCGTCGCGGGGACGTACGCGGCGTCCGCGACGCCCAGCTCGTCCGCACGCAGCAGGGACAGCGACGAGGATGGCAACGTCACCCCCTTCGCCACCGCCGCCTCTCAAGAGGTCCTCCCCGACGTGAAGATGCCGAAGCCGTGCCCGCCGCCGGACGGCGGAGACAGCGACGCGGACGACTGCGTGATCGTCGGCTACGTGAAGCCCCTGGCCGAGCGCACGCCCGAGCTCGTCATGCTGTCGTCTGACTCGGGCGAGGAGGAGGAGGAGGCCGCCGCCGCCCCCGGCACGTCCGGGATGGACAATCCCGGCGCCGCCGCCGCCGTCGCGAAGGAAGCGCCGACCACGGGCCCTCGGGACCGCAAATATCCGCCGGCGCCGCCGTCCATTTCTCTGTGCGAGACCGAGGTGGACGGAGACAGCGACAGGACGCAGTGGCTCTCGGACAGCTCCGTCGGCAGCCGGAGGAGGAGGAGGACGACGACGACGAGCAGCAGTAGGAGGAGGAGGAGGAGGCGGTCGGCGGAGAAGCCCAAGTGCGGGACGTCGAGTAGGAGCGACGCGGCGCAACCCGGGGGGGAGGTCCCTTCCCGGAGAGAGAACTCGCGTAGCAGGAGCAGGGAGCCGAGGTCGTCCAGGAGGAGCAAACAGAAACACCGGCAGTCGAGAGAGCCGAGCGTGGACGTCTTCGAGGACTGGGACAGGAGCGTGTCGCGCTCCCGCAGGTCGAGGGACGAGGACGATCGCCGCGATTGGGACCGATCCAGGGGATACGGGGATAGATCCCACAGCAGAGACAAAGCGCACGGCAGGTTGTACGGCAGCGACTGGTCGAGCGACAGCGAGCGGTCGGCGGGCAGAGGCTGGTTCGGCGAGCAGGGGAGGAGCAGGAGTCGGAGGGAACGTTCTCGGGACCGCCACGGGGACAAGACGCGCAAGAGGAGCCAGGAGAGCTCCTGGGCGAGCGAGAGGCACAGGGGCCACAGGGCTCCGGCTGTGAGGGAGAGGTCGTGGAGCGACGAGAGGACCCGCGCTCGGGAAGACAGGGCGGCCGAGGACCATCGCCACCACGGCGGGCGCTCGGAGAAGCCGGGCGGCAAGCGGAAGTGCAAGACGCACCACATCGAGCACGCCTACTACCTCTCCTACTCGAGCGGCGCCCGCGAGCGCAGGGAGCCGGCGTCCGCCAGCCACTCGCCGGAGCGCTACCGGGGCCACTACCGCAACGCCCCCTCCCAGGCGCTGGAGCTGGCGCCGGGCCCGTCGCACCACAAAGCGTGCGCCGTGCCGCACGGCCGCGGCAAGGGCAGCCGCAGCTCCAGCGTGGAGATCGTGTTCGAGGGGAAGTTGACCATCGACGCCGAGCACTTCCGCAAGTCGCGGAGGAAGAGGAAGAAGTCGAAGCACAAGCGACGGCACTAGCAGGGCCCCCACTCGGACGTGGGCCAGAATGCCACGTAGGCCCCCGCCCCCTCCCTGCTACGCTAATTTCTCGGTCTGATTTTGTACGAGGCCCCGGGGCGAATTGCCTCGTTTCCTCTTCGACCAGCAACTACGACGACCGCCCTGGACGCTCAATTAGCACGGAGGCCGTGCGGCCGCACGTTCGATTCCCTCCCTCCCTGTGGAAGCGTTCCCGTCGACGCTGCCTGCGGTCGGAGCTAGTGACCACTGCGAGAGAGAGCGCCGAAGCCTCGGGGCGCGTTGCGCTTTGGCGCGTGCACGCAATACCGGGCTGCGTTTGAGAGAGGCCATCTTCCGCCCGGGCCTGACCCACGGCCCCACAGAACCTGAAACTCGTGACGGGGCGGGTGGCGGGCTATGTGGTGGCTTAGATCGGCCACCAGGGGGCCCCCCAAATCAACAGAAAACAAGCAACATTTTTTGTTTGTTTAAGAAAATGTGTTCCAAAATGTTTTTTTCTCCCAACAATTAACAATTTTTTTCGTAGAAATACACAAAGCGTAAAATCTAGTAACACTACTGCTGTTTGTAACTGAACATCGGCTTTTTATTTTGTTAGAGACTGTCTTCCTCTAAGCCCAATGCACGGTGCGGCTAAAATAATCCGTAGACGACATGTTATTAAAAATCATCCGTAGCAACTTGGCGAAAATTGAGTCGTGAGAAAGGAGGGGAGCGAGCACACAAACGGATCTTGCATCGCCCCCACACGTTCAAGAGCTCTCCCCCAATAGAGCGCCCGTCGCACACAGCGCCTCGTCCTCAGGGCAGCGGCTGCGACAGCCCTGCCTGCCTGAGGGCAGCACGCGTCGCGTGCGGTTTGCGGGAGGCTCCGGGGGGAGCGGAGGCGGTGAGCGTTGTTACCAGTGGAGGAAGCGCGGACGCCTGTGCTGGGTGGTACGGTGGGGGCGGTGGGGGCGGTGGTAACTAATTCACTCGCCGCAGTTTGTCTCGGGGCTTAGCTCTTTGCTTGTAAGATCTTGACACCTGTTGCTACTGCTGCTAAGATTAAAATGTTTTGCTTTGATTCGGAACTCGATGGCACGGTCTTAATGCCACCGTGAACGACCGGTGATTGGGTGTGGTGGTGGTGGCACGGCCGAGAGGTTCCCCTCCCCTTGGCTTTGGGGGGGGGGGGTGGTGGGTGGTGGGTGAGGGCTCGTGCTCGCTAGGAACACGGCGAGACGCCACAGACCCTGGCGCACGACCGCGAGAATGTTTACGACGAAGGTCGGCACGGGGAAAAAAATAATAAAAATAAAGAAACGGAGCATTGGCGATTTTCCCAATGCTCCCCAAGTCCAGCTACCATCCGGCCGGTGTCATCATGACACTGATATTGCATTTTTGGTCGTTGTGTGGGTAATCCGTACGTCGGCAAACCTCGTGGCCGGGTTCCAGCTGTTGAGGGTCACCGAGTCCATCACGGTGGGCCGTGTGTACCAGCGGGGGATGGTGGTGCGGCCGCCGGCCGCGTTGGTGGCCGTTGCTTGATCGCCGGTGCCGTGGGTTTGACACCGCGTGTGTGACACCGCGTGTGTGAAACCGCGCGTGTGACACTGCGTGTGTGACACTGCGTGTGTGGGCGAATCTCGCGTGAGTTACGGGGGTTGGCGGGGGAAGAGAAGCAACCGGTCCCGTGTAATTTCACATGCGTGCGGGCTTTGGCGTGCAACATCACGATTGATAATTGAGGTTTTTTTTGGGGTCAGATATAAATAAAACGTGTGTCCATAATCGAACGTTTTGGGTGAGATGGCGTGAATATAAATGTGTCGTTAAAAACCGCCGTGACCCCACACGGCCAATTAGTGAGGTTTGTCGTGTAAACGAAACGTGCCAAGTCGTCGGTCGTGCAGCACACACACGGGTTGTTTTGGAGAGTAAACCCGCAATATTGACAATTCGAATACCGTGATGTTTCGTCAGTAATTACAACCAACACTTGTGGAGACATCATCCCCCGGTCTTAAATTTGACACGTTCTGTTTACGTGACAAACCTTACTAATTGGCCGTGTCGGGTTGCAACGGGATTAACGACGCATTTATATTCACGCGACCTAACCCAACAACCGCTAGTATGGATGATGTTGGTCGTGAAAGCCTCCTACGTGTCAAAAACTGCGCCGCATACACCCTCCTTGACCACCGACCCAGCCGTGCTGCAGCAGCAGTTGCCACCGGTGTTGTTGCAAGATCAATCTCAGAACATCGAAATGGGGGTGCGGTCGTTTAGCTCAACGGTCCCCAACCTTTGTGGCGCCAGGGATCAGTTTCGTGGAAGACAATTTTTTCACGGACCCGGGGGGGGGGGGGGGGGTGAGGGGGTTCATCATTGGGTCTTTCCCCCTTTTCAAAGAAGCTCTTCAGCGACGTTTGTTTTTTACTCATTGTGGCTCTGGGTTAGTTGACTTGTGGGCTCCAAACCTGCTACTGAGACGAGTGCGCAGTGCGGGGAGAGAGGCGTGGACGGAAGTGGTAAATAATAAAGTAATGGGGGCGGGCACGCGCGGACTCACCGCGGCCCATGGGTTGGGGACCACTGGTTTAGCTGATGACGGCTTGACGACCAGCAGCGTCAGGCAGTAGCCAGAGTTGTCACAATGTCCCCTCTGGTGTTGGAGGGGTGGGAGTGTGACGTCACCAACGTGCGCCCACAGGAAATGGCAGGAAGTGGATTGTCACGTTAACGTGGCTCCTAATCTTTACTGCAGCCTTGCACCCCTTTGGTTCTCGATCGTAGAAGAATAATGTATTAATGCATCGGGGTTCGATGAAACAAAGTCAATTGTACTTCGATGATTTACCATTGAAAAGAAAATCTGTCCGTGTCTCGCATCCCCAGAAAGGGCATCTCGCACCCCCCAGGGCGTGCGTGCACCCCCCAGGTTAAGACTAACCACTGATCCTGGGTTAATTAATTTGCATAACTTATTTCGTCTGACCCAACGATTTCAACGTTAAGTTCGTATCGCTACGCTGCGCCGAGATGCTGACGAAGCCGACGTAATCTGATTGTGATTTTAGAATAAATATGCATCGCACATCTTTTTTTCCTCTTACGTTTTCTGTTAACGGTTCTTTGGTTGTGCAGATTTGTACGTGGGGTCGTGGGTCCTTGGGTCCCTCTGGTGGGTAACCCAGTGCCGCTAACGAAAGCTTCACATTCTGACCCCTTACCTCCCACCGGCGCCTGCGAGTGCGCGTGTGTGTATCCGTGCGATGTGGAGGAGGCTCACGAAGGACGCTGCAGGCGAATGGCGGCAAGCTGTTGTAATAGGTGCTCGCTAACAGCACTTGCCCCAAAAGTTGAAGGCTACACGGGGGATCATCGTATTTTATGGGGACTGGTAGCAATGGTTGGCTCACTGGACTAGGAGCTCGGCAACCCGAGTTGGATTCCCGCTAAGGGGCCAACGTTGGTTATCTGAACCAAGGCTGGGCTTCCCCTAGATCGACTCGGCTTCAAAAATGAGAACCTGGCGTGGTGTGTAAACGTCGGCACGAGTGGAGTTTTTTTTTTATCCGGCCACAAACGACCACTTGGCCCAATCACAGGAGTGGAGCCCCCCAGGCACCTTCTGTGGAAACCACACCGCGGTCCGAATACCAGAAAGCTGGAAAAACGGAGACCCGCCTGGGCAAAGGCCACCAGTAGTCAAGAGACCTTGACGAGTGGAAACAACTCGGCATTGAAAGAGACACGGGTCGCAGCCAACGTAACCTATCCAAGGCCCCGACCAACCAGGGCAAGAGTTAACATCTCCCCACGGTGGCGGTGCGATGTTAACTCCCTCGCCTGGTATACAGGAGGGACCTGGGTTCGATCCCGACCCTGATGCCTGCATGTTTGGTGTTTGCGTGTGTGTCTCTCTCTCTCTCCCTGGTCGCGTGGATTTTTTCCCCAGATCATCCGGTTTTCACCCTCCACATTTAGAATCAACATCACGCTTTTAGACTATTCGCTGCTCTCAATTGACACACGATGATGAAAATCCACTTCGTTGAGCTCCGTAGCTCGGTGGGCCTCACCTGGTCAAATGGAAAAAGGTTCGTTTAGTTCTGCAGTGCAATCGACACCATCGAGCCATGGCCAATCCACTGCTGGATGAAGGCCTCCTGAACCCAAGCCGCCACCCGTTGATACGGTTGCGCGAGGTGCCTCTGATAAAACACGGCGCTGTCTTGTCGAGTGGCCCTGTCTTGTGGCCCTGCGTGGCGCCTTTGGCAATAAAAAAAATCTGTCACTCAAAGCGCCATCACGTCTACGGCACGCTGAGCTCCTTTCGCACCGCGCGCGTAGCCAACCGAGCTAATCGGAGGTGCGGGGAGGAGAGAGGCAAACAGCTTGACACTAGGCTTCACAACGGGACATTCCTGTATACAATGAGAAACTAAAAATATACATGCTATCTACGGTTCTTCAAAATATACAAACTATAAGCGAGTTGTGGCTCTTGAGTTCTTGTGTGCACCGTGAGCTTCGTTTGATCTTCCACGAAGCTAAACCGCATCAAGCGCTGCGCCAATCATGGCAGCAGCAGCAGCAGTAGATGCGGCTGATGGCTGATGGTGCGGTCATTCAGAACAAGAGCGTCGTAACGACGGTGGATCAGCGACGCCAATGCCCCGATCCGCGATATGCCCCTCCGCTACTGGCTGCTCCTAACGCAGCGGCGATCTGAATGTGGCATCGTTAGCTGCAAGTGCGAAGAGGCGCGTTTCGAGTTGTGACCCATTCAACCATCCCCCCCCTCCTACCTCTCACCCGCCCGCCCGCCACAAATATTTCTCGCCCTGACTTGGGATGAACGCCCGAGGCTGTTTGGGGGGTTGGGTGGGCAGTGAACGGGGCAGTGAACGGGGCAGTGAACGGGGCAGTGAACGGGGCAGTGACGCACTTTCCCTGGCCGCACCGGCACGTGATGCGGTCATTTACAGGGGGACGCTGCCCCCCCTCCCGCTGCACCCCCCCCCCCCCGAGGGGGAAGGGGGACGAGGAGGGGGGGGGGGACGAGGAGGAGGATTTTGAAGTTTCGCTGGCTGAGTGGGCCGCTCGCATTCTCGTTCTGGGCAAATTGCGTAGCGGCCGTTGAAGTTTGTTGTTGTTTGGCAAGTGGAGATTGTGCATGTGTGTGTTGAACTTCTTTCGCACCGTACGTAGCCAACCGTGCGAATTGGAGGAGGGGCAGTGTTGACTCTATTGGCAGACAGTGTTGAGTCTGGGCAGTGCTTAGTCTATGGACAGTGTTGAGTCTAAGGGTAGTATTGAGTTTGTGAGCAGTGTTGAGTCTCTGGGCAGCGTTCAGTCTATGGGCAGTGCTGCGTTAATGGGAAGTGTTGAGTCTATGGGCAGTATTGAGTCTATGAACAGTGTTGAGTCTATGGGTAGTATTGAGTCTATGAACAGTGTTGAGTCTATGGGCAGTATTGAGTCTATTGGCAGTGTTGAGTCTATGGGTAGTGCTTAGTCTATGGGCAGTGTTGAGTCGATGGGCAGTGCTGAGTCTATGGGTAGTATTGAGTATATATGCAGTGTTGAGTCTGGTCAGTGTTGAGTCTATGGGCAGTGATGAGTCTATAAGCAGTGTTGAGTCGATGGGCAGTGTTGAGTCTATGGGCAGTGCTGAGTCTCTGGACAGTGTTGAGTCTGTGGGCAGTGTTGAGTCGATGGCCAGTGCTGAGTCTATGGGCAGTGTTGAGCAGAGGTGGGACAAAGTCATTGTTATGCAAGTCCAAGTCGAGTCGCAAGTCATCAAATTCATGACTCGAGTCTGACTCGAGTCCAAGTCACATGACTCGAGTCCACATCTCAGAGGTGGGACAAAGTCATTGTTATGCAAGTCCAAGTCGAGTCGCAAGTCGTCAAATTCATGACTCGAGTCTGACTCGAGTCCAAGTCACATGACTCGAGTCCACACCTCTGGTGTTGAGTCTATGGGCAGTGCTGAGTCTCTGGGCAGTGTTGAGTCTGTGGGCAGTGCTGAGTCTATGTTGCAGTGTTGAGTCTATGGGCAGTACTGAGTCTATGCTGCAGTGTTGGGTCTATGGGCAGTGTTGAGTATGTGGGCAGTGTTGAGTCTGTGAGCAGTGCTGAGTCTGTGTTGCAGTGTTGAGTCTATGGGTAGTACTGAGTCTATGCTGCAGTGTTGGGTCTATGGGCAGTATTGAGTCTATGGACAGGGTTGAGTGTATGGGCAGTGTTGAGTCTGTGGGCAGTGTTGAGTCTGTGGGCAGTGTTGAGTCTATGGGCAGTGCTGAGTCTATGGGCAGTGTTGAGTCTATAGGCAGTGTTGAGTCTATGGGCAGTGTTGGGTCTATGGGCAGTGTTGAGTCTATGAGCAGTGTTCAGTCTATGGGCAGTGTTGAGTCTATGGGCAGTGTTGAGTCTATGGGCAGTGTTGAGTCTATGGGCAGTGTTGAGTCTATGGGCAGCGTTGAGTCTATGAGCAGTGTTCAGTCTATGGGCAGTGTTGAGTCTATGGGCAGTGTTGAGTCTATGAGCAGTGTTGAGTCTATGGGCAGTGTTGAGTCTATGAGCAGTGTTCAGTCTATGGGCAGTGTTCAGTCTATGGGCAGTGTTGAGTCTATGGGCAGTGTTGGGTCTATGGGCAGTGTTGAGTCTATGAGCAGTGTTCAGTCTATGGGCAGTGTTGAGTCTATGGGCAGTGCTGAGTCTGGTGCAGTGTTGGGTCTATGGGCAGTGTTGAGTCTATGGGCAGTGCTGAGTCTATGGGCAGTGTTGAGTCTATGGGCAGTGTTGAGTCTATGAGCAGTGTTCAGTCTATGGGCAGTGTTGAGTCTATGGGCAGTGTTGAGTCTATGAGCAGTGTTGAGTCTATGGGCAGTGTTGAGTCTATGAGCAGTGTTCAGTCTATGGGCAGTGTTGAGTCTATGGGCAGTGTTGGGTCTATGGGCAGTGTTGAGTCTATGAGCAGTGTTCAGTCTATGGGCAGTGTTGAGTCTATGAGCAGTGCTGAGTCTGGTGCAGTGTTGGGTCTATGAGCAGTGTTGAGTCTATGGGCAGTGTTGAGTCTATGAGCAGTGTTGAGTCTATGGGCAGTGCTGAGTCTATGGGCAGTGTTGAGTCTGTGGGCAGTGCTGAGTCTGGTGCAGTGTTGAGTCTATGGGCAGTGCAGGGACTACAGCGGCCGTCCCTGCGGCAGGGAGTCGCCCCTCGGGCACGTGGGAGTCTCTGTGCGGCTCCGCAAAGGCGGCTGCGGCTAAAATCGCGTCGCTCCCCTCCTTGGGGCGCGGTTCGGCCCCAAGGGGGGTCGTGGGTTCCTCCTCCTCTCCTGCCCGCTTAGCCGAGCCACCTCGCGGGGGCTTGGGGCAGCTCGTCCCACGGCTCTCAGCGGTGGCTCATTAAGCGCTAATCTGCTCAAATCCCTCACGCTGGTGGTCGCAGCCGCTGCTGCTCCCTGCTCATGAGCTCAATGTTGAATCCCAGGCTGTGGAGCTTCGTTTTATCAGGAGGAGCCTGATGATGATGGTGGTCGAGGTGGTGATGGTGGTGGAGGTGGTGGTGGTCGTGGTCGTGGTGGTGGTGGTGGTGATGGTGGTGGTGGTGATGGTGGTGGTGATGGTGGTGGTGGTGATGGTGGTGGTGGTGATGGTGGTGGTGGTGATGGTGGTCGTGGTGGTCGTGGTGATGGTGGGGGTGCGAGGGGGGTGGTACGGGGTGTGGAGGGGGTGTGAGGGGGTGGGGGGTGGGTTCGGGGGGGGGGTACCGGGGGGGGGTTATTTCCATCAGGAAAGTGTCCGCTTCTTGGGGGGGGTGTGCGGGGGTCACCAGTCCGTCGTCTCCTACCCTCCATCGCTGAACGAGCCCCCTGGTGTGTGCTGCTGCTGTGAGAGGCGGGGGTTTAGTTGGGGTTCAAGCGCAGCCGAGAGGGGCCGGGAGGGGTCGAGGAAGGGGACCGGGGAGGCGGCGGCTGGGGGGGGGGGCCGATGCGTCCCAAGGGGAAGGCCCCGGCCTGGGGCCCCGCGACTCGCGAGCGAAACCGGTCGGGGGACATTCTTCGCTGTGGCACGGCCCCCTTGGTGTCGCGTGGAGGCGAGAGTCGATTGCGCGCGTCGCGACCCCCGCGCGTGTCGCGACACGAAGGGGGGACGAAGGAGCTGGGGGCCCGTTTCTTGGTGCGTGCGCGCGTGTGTGTGGTGTGTGTGGTGTGTGGTTGTGTAGTGTGTGTGTGGTGTTGTGTAGTGTGTGTGTGGTGTGTGGGTGTGTGGTTTGTGGTGTGTGTGTGTGGTGGTGTGTAGTGTGTGTGTGTGGTGTGCGTGTGTGTGTGGTGTCGTGTGTGGTGTGTGTGGTGCGTGTGTGTAGTGTGTGTGTGCGGCGTGTGTGTGTGTGGTGTGTGGTGTGGTGTGTGGTGTGTGGTGTGTGAGTGTGTGGTTGGTGTGGTGTGTGGTGTGTGTGGTGTGTGGTGTGTGGTGTGTGGTGTGTGGTGTGGTGTGTGGTGTGGTGTGTGTGGTGTGTGGTGTGTGGTGTGTGGTGTGGTGTGGCTGGTGTGTGTGGTGTGTGTGTGTGTGTGGTGTGTGGTGTGTGGTGTGTGTGTGGTGTGTGGTGTGCTGTGGTGTGGTGTGTGGTGTGTGGTGTGTGTGTGTGATATGGGGAAGCGGTAGTGTAACTACGATTCTCTTAACCGGTCACGCCTCCCCCTGAGTCAACTCAGCCTGAAATGAGCACCCGGTGTAGTAAACATCGCCACTGGGGAGACAAAAGGCGGCCGGGGCGCGGGTTCTGGCCACCCACCCCCTCGTGTACCGTTCCGGCCTTCACAGGTGCTCGCTAACAGCACTTGCCCCCTACAGTCTGTTAAGGCTATATGGGGGATCTTTGGTGGTGGTGATGGTGGCCCTGGTGGTGATGGTGGTGTGTGGTAGTGATGGTGGTGGTGATGGTGATGGTGGTGGTGATGGTGGTGGTGATGGTGGCCCTGGTGGCTGATGGTGGTGGGTAGTGATGGTGGTGGTGATGGTGATGGTGGTGGTGATGGTGGTGGTGATGATGGTTGTGGTGGTGATGGTGGTGGTGGTGGTGGTGATGGTGGTCGTGATGGTGGTGGTGGGTCTTGGTGGTGGTGGTGGTGGTGGTGGTGGTGATGGTGGCCCTGGTGGTGGTGATGGTGGTGGTGATGGTGATGGTGGTGGTGATGGTGATGGTGGTGGCCCTGGTGGTGCTGATGGTGGCCCTGGTGGTGGGTGGTGATGGTGGTGGTGATGGTGGTGATGGTGGTGGTGATGGTGGTGGTGGCCCCGCGAGCCACTCGCCACCCTCGGCGCTGCTCTCGACGGCGCTGGAGGAATCCCCTCTCCCCCTCAGCTGTCCTTCACCTTCCCTCGCGTAACGCTCCACTCCCCCAGATGCCGCCTGCCGCCTGCTCCCCCACCACCTCCTCTCTGCTCTCCGCTCTGCTCCCTGCCAACTGTCCAGTGTGCTCCGTGCCACCAGATCTCTGCTGCCTGCCACTTATTTCACCCCCCGCTCCCTGCCACCTGCTCCGATCTCCCTGCTACCTGAGGCCGCTGCGAAACCCTCCCTGCTGCCCTCTGATCGTGCCGAATCTCACTGCCCGTGACACCTTCTGACTGCCAGGGCCGAGGTCTCAGCGCGGCCCCCTGGGGCGAGGCGCAGTGCCGGATGAAGCTCCAGCGGGGCCTACAGCGTGATGTAAGCAAGGGGGCCCTGAATATTAAAAACACGTAAATATTAAAACACACATTTTTAATTTTCGATTTAAAGCTTTCGTGACTGCAGGGATTCATCTTCTTGGTTTTTTTCGGTAAAGTCACGTAGAAGGGGAAGTAATAAAATAATAAAAATAAAACATAATAGAATGAAACAATTCTCACGACGTTTCGGCCACAACGCAAGCAGCCGTCCTCAGGACGGCAAGCAGCCGCTGCTTGCGTTGTGGCCGAAACGTCGTGAGAATTGTTTCATTCTATTATGTTTTATTTTTATTATTTTATTACTTCCCTTCTAACGTGACTTTACCGAAAAAACCAAGAAGACACATTTTTAACTTGCACAGTGTAACGTAATTTTATTTTTTCATTTGCTATACAAACAGATAATCGCTAACCTTAAACACCCGGTTCGTTTGTAAAAGTTGAAGGCGGTATAGTACCTATAGTAATAGAGCAAGTGCAGAATCACCGAACCGGAATTGATAGCTCGAAAGCATTTAGCGCGGGGCCCTTGAAAGTGCGGGGCCCGTAGCTACTACTACTGAATATGTAGTAGCTACTACATGTGTGGTAGCTACATATGTGTAGTAGCTACTACACATATGTAGTAGCTACTACACATATGTAGCTACTACATATGGGCAGTAGCTGCATGTGCAGTAGCTGCAAGTGCAGTAGCTACATGTGTAGTAGCTGCATGTGTAGTAGCTGCACGTATAGTAGCTGCACGTGTATTAGCTACTACATGTGGTAGTAGCTACATATGTAGTAGCAGCTACGGGCCTCGCACTTTCAATGGCCCCGCGCTAAATGCTTTCGAGCTACTCAATTCCGGTTCGGTGATTCTGCACTTGCTCTATTACTATAGTACTATACCGCCTTCAACTTTTACGAACGAACCGGGTGTTTAAGGTTAGCGATTTGTGGTGGGGGGGGGGGGGGTAGTTGGGGGGGGGGGTGTAAGTGTAGGTGGTGGGGGGGGAGTGTAGGTGGGGGGGGTGTAGGTGGTGGGCGGGGTGTAGGTGGGGGGGGGGGGGTGTAGGTGGTGGGTGGTGTACGGTGGTGGGGGGGGTGCAGGTGGGGGGGGGGTGTAGGTGGGGGGAGGTATAGGTGGTGGGGGTGTAGGTGGGGGGGGTGTAGGTGGTGGGGGGTGTAGGTGGTGGGGGAGGTGTAGGTGGTGGGGGGGTGTAGGTGGGGGGGTGTAGGTGGGGGGGGTGTAGGTGGGGGGGAGTTGGTGGTGGGGGGGGTGTAGGTGGGGGGGTGCAGGTGGGGGGGGGGGGGTGTAGGTGGGGGGGGGGGGGTGTAGGTGGGGCGGAGGTATAGGTGGTGGGGGTGGTAGGTGGGGGGGGTGTAGGTGGGGGGGGTGTAGGTGGTGGGGGGTGTAGGTGGTGGGGGGTGTAGGTGCGTGGGGGGTGTAGGTGGTGGGGGGGTGTAGGTGGGGGGGGGTGTAGGTGGGGGGGGGTGTAGGTGGGGGGGAGTTGGTGGTGGGGGGGGGTGTAGGTGGGGGGGTGCAGGTGGGGGGGGGGGGTGTAGGTGGGGGGAGGTATAGGGTGGTGGGGGTGTAGGTGGGGGGGTGTAGGTGGGGGGGTGTAGTGGTCGGTGGGGGGGTGTAGGTGGGGGGGGTGTAGGTGGGGGGGGGTGTAGGTGGGGGGGGAGTTGGTGGTGGGGGGGGGTGTAGGTGGGGGGGGTGTAGGTGGGGGGGGGTGTTGGTGGTGGGGGGTGTAGGTGGTGGCACCCTCCCAGAGGTGCCGCGTCGCCAGCTGCCCCGTCCGCCGCTGGGTCCCCACACTGGCCGCTGCCGCCGCGCCGTCGCCGTCGCCCCGGCAACGTGAACGAGGTAGTCGCGTGGCGCCTTTCATCCGTCGCAGGCAACGCGAAAGGGGGGGCGGGGGGGGGGGCGAGCGTGGACATATAAAAAAACCGCGCGTCCCATTCATAGCAGCGGCAGCCCCCCCCCCCCACTCGACCAACCACCCCCCGCCCTCCTCCCTCCAAAGACAAAGCTCCCCCGGCTCAGAAAATGTTGACAAATGCTTGGGGGGCAAGTGCCGGCTCGCGGGCAGCTTTCGCGAGCGGCACTTGCCCTAGGAAGGCCGGCACGGCACACGAGAGCGGTTGGGTGGCCAGCTCCCACGCCCCGCGGGGGTGCCGATGTTATTTTTTGTGCGCGCTCGCTTGAGGCCGAATCGACCCCTCGGATGATCGCCCTCACCGCCGCGCCACCGCTCCCCACGAAACTCGACCACGCCACCGCCGACACAGAGACACGGACGAACAGGAAAACACAAAAACGAGCCACTCGGGAGAGCCGCTTTCATCCCTGGTGGGAGCCGCGAGCCAGGCCCCGCGGCGACTCGTCTCCGCCGGCTCTCTGGCCGGCTCTCTCGCAGGCTCTCTGGCCGGCTCTCTCGCCGGCTCTCTGTCTGGCTCTCTGTCTGGCTCTCTCCTGGGCTCTCTCTGTCTGGCTCTCTCGCCGGCTCTCTGACCGGCTCTCTCCTGGGCTCTCCTGACTGGCTCTCTCGCCGGCTCCCTCGCCGGCTCTCTGTCTGGCTCTCTGTCTGGCTCTCTGTCTGGCTCTCTCCTGGGCTCTCTGTCTGGCTCTCTGTCTGGCTCTCTCGCTGGCTCTCTCCTGGCTCTGTCTGGCTCTCTGTCTGGCTCTCTGGCCGGCTCTCTCCTGGGCTCTCATGGCTGGCTCTCTGGCCGGCTCTCTGGCCGGCTCTCTCGCAGGCTCTCTGGCTGGCTCTCTGTCTGGCTCTCTCTCCTGGAGTTTCTCTGTGCTGGCTCTCTCCTGGGCTCTCTGTCTGGCTCTCTCCTGGGCTCTCTGTCTGGCTCTCTCCTGTGCTCTCTCGCCGGCTCTCTGGCCCGGCTCTCTCACCGGCTCTCTGGCCGGCTCTCTGGCCGGCTTTCTCGCTGGCTCTCTCACCGGCTCTCTGTCTGCCGTTGTTGTCTCTGCGCCCGGTAATTATTGGATCCGAGGGGCGCTTTGTGACTTCAGAAGGTGGAGCGACAATGGGGAGGAGAGGCGCGAGAGGAGGCATCGAGGAACCCGCTCTTAACACACGCACTACCATTAGCGGTGGGGGCGGGGGGGCGGGGGGGCAATGATGGGGGGTGGTGGCATGGGGGTAATGAAGGGGGGGGGGCAATGATGGGGGGGCGGGGGGTAATGAAGGGGGGGGGGCAATGATTCCGAGTGCTCAGAGTCATTGCTCCTCCCCCCCCGCGAGGGGGGCTTGTGGTGGTGTGCAGTGGTAGAGGTGAGTACAGGTGAGTACAGGTGAGTAGAGGGGAGTATGCTGGAGGTGTGTGTGTGTGTGTGTGTTTAGAGGCGTGTGTGGTGTGTGTGTAGTGTGTGTGTTTAGTGTGTGTGTAGAGGTGTGTGTGGTGGTGTGTGTGTGTGTGTGTTTAGAGGCGTGTGTGTGGTGGTGTGTGTGTGTGATTAGAGGCGTGGTGTGGTTGTGTGTGTGTTGTTAGAGGTGTGTGTGGCTGTGTGTGTGTTAGAGAGTGTGTGTTGGTGTGTGTGTGGTGTGGTGTGTGTGTTTAGAGGAGTGTGTGTGTTTAGAGGAGTGTGTGGGTGTGTGTGTGTGTTTAGAGGTGTGTGTGTGTGTGGTTGTGTGTGGTTTAGAGGAGTGTGTGGTATAGGTGTGTGTTTAGAGGTATGTGTGGGTGTGTGTGTGTTGTTTAGAGACGTGTGAGGTGTGTGTGTGTGTGTTTAGAGGTGT